>NC_090800.1:48422335-48730669 GCF_036512215.1 Solanum lycopersicum
AATTTACTCGAGGGCATATATATGTCTTTTATTTAAAAGTATTGTAATAGACTAAGTATTTTATATTTGTATAGTATTGGTTGTGTCCCATGTACTCCTGATTCTAGGAATGGCATATGCTAAGACTAGGTATTTTCTATGATATTCGTGTCCAAAGGTCTAATTCAGCACTACATTTCATATGTTTATATGCAATGAACGATAGGGAAGGACTTGTACAAAACCTCCGCGAGGTCAAGTAGACAGGTCCCCGTTCAAGATTGACAATCTATTATAGGGTGTCGTCTTAGGTCGTGACAACAATAATCAAAATATATAGATATATACAAAAGAAGGTAAAATCCATCACAATAAGTGGATCATACACACAATGCCATACAAGGAAAACAACTATCAATTCTATAGAAAAGCCGAGGAATAGAACAATCATACAAATAATTTATGATATGATACTCACTGATGAATTACCAATAATTCACCACCAACTTGAATAAAAAATAGAAATAGACAATTCATCATACTTGAATCATAATTCAATTAACATAAATCAAGTTAACAATGCCAACATTAAAGGCTTATTTGAGTGTTGAGATTGATCATGGGTTCATTAAGATTTTCATTGAAAATTATGCTAAAACAGTAGATAATCATCAATTTACTATCATCATGCTTTTGAAATAGTTTTTAGAAGGAATCCATGGCTAGATTGAAAAAGGACAATTTGACAACAAAATATTCTTTAAGTACATTTGAAAGGGCTCCTTAGATGAATGGATAACTAAGGATGAAGAATCACCATACCATATTGATTGAAGACCCATGAATTATTCGAGAAGAAACCGTGAAAATCCAGCCTCTAGATTGAACCTTGTGTTTTCCCTCCAATAATGGTTTGAGAGAATTTGGAAGAGAAGATAGATTTGTGATAACGATTTCTTATTGGGGGTTGGGGTTTTGGCATGGTAAAGGGGATAAATAAGTTTTACAAATAGTTTATAAACAATTCCTAAAGTTACCAAAACGCCCCCATACTTATTGGGACTTTAGACATGTTAAACTTTACTTTAAGAGGACACAACAGAATCTGGGAAGTAGATGCGCGTCTCGAGGTAGATCCTAATTTTTCGTCACTAAATTATTAAGGCATTGGGCGTCGTGTAGGGCAAGTGACGCAGAGGAAGACTAAGTGCCAGGTGTGTGACGCGTGATAGCCTCATCATCTTTACTTTACATGCTTCTTTGGGCAACTTCCTTGTCCAATGTTTGGGTCCTCCTTGAGGGCCTTCAGGGTGGTCCTTGGGGAGTCGTACCCAAAAATTTTGACCCTTATCGTGTATATTAGTATACTAGGTAATCTATACTGTTTTAAACCTCTAACCAATACATAAAAACAATGCAAACATACAAGGATTCAGTAGAATGCTTAACACTAACTTTCAAACCTGTCGGACGTTCTAGGATGTTTGAACTCTAAATAACATCAAATAAAGTATGCACACTGTAAAACACTTATTTAACATATTATTAAACTTTATATAAACATTTAAGGATCTAGGCACCTTCATTTTTAATGACCTTACACTACCTCTCTCATAGTCGGAGTAGGAGTATTAGGAAAATCTTTATTTGGATACGTATTTTAAAAACTAGATTGACCTTGCTCATCGGTTCATCCCCTTTCCTCCAAATTATAGAATCTTCAATAGATTAAATATACATCATAAACCTCGATAAAGTCATGTCACCATGGAGCATTGTCGTATTACACTCTTCCTCCATAAGATCGGAAACATTGGTAAAGAACCTACTCATTGAATGTCTATGTCTAGACACCAAGGATTGATCATGGATACAAAATCGGGTAAATTTAATGGAATACTACTCAACACTCATGTTACCTTTCCTAAGGCTTGGGGTAAAGGGAGGATATTCATTCTCGCAAAGTCCCACAATCTAGAGGTCTTGGTACTATCAGGTCACTAACTGTAGGACCTATCCCTCTATTTTATTGAATTTTCATGGATAAGGCTAGAGAAACAAGTGCCCCTATAACCTCCTCACTATTCATGTCTGGGAGAACCACCGAAACCACATTCCCTTGATCCACTACAAGGAATTGTTAACCTTTAGGACATTCAACATCTTGTGGAGCTTGTCCTTCGTGGAGAAGAACTCTCTCATTGACCACTTCCTCATAAACTATCCTTGTGTGCATCCTTATTGTATTCATATATTATAACCACAAGAGAAGAGATTAGGAAAAAGACACTTACAAAATAACCTGTATGGCGCGACACAAGAGTAACGAAGAAATAGAAATATCCATCGTCTTATAGCCTCTAACTCTAAAATGTGTTGCGACTCACACGAATGAACAACACTCTACTATACATGGCTTTTATGCAACTTTGGATCCTAAGGACTACTTCATAACCTCATGGTTTAATACAAAGTTGGTAACGATAGGGGATCCCCCCTAGATGTTACATGGCCTATTCGACCTCTTAGTGGTTTTATACAAGCTCTTAGACGTCATTCATATCATATATATGAAAAGTAGTGCAGAATTCAAAAATTCACAACAATAGTTAATATCTTTATAGAATATAATAAAGAACAAAGTCTCTTCATAACTATCTTAGACATATATAAATTGTAGGGACATAACTATTACATCAATATGAAAACATAACTATACTCTATTACAATGTCTTTTGAAAATTGTAACTAAAACGTAACTATGTTCTCAAATCATATAAGGACATACCAAGCCTTCTTGAGAGAATACTATTCTCAAGCTTTTCTTCTAAGAGACTGCTTCCTTTCCATCTACACCTGTAGAAATAAATATCGTATGGAATTAGCACATTCAATGCACAAAGTATGGTGAAAGTGCAAGAAAACCATGCTAAAATGATCATTTACTTTATAACATGCTTTTTAATCTTTTTCAATGTAAATCTAATAAAAAAAAGTATAACAATCATTTTCAAGACAACATACACATATATGACATATTCAAGTAAGTCATAGGAAACAACCATAACCATTTAGAATACAAATAAGTATTTAGACTCTCTAAAAAAGGTTATCCTAAGGCTCACTTAAGAAAGAAAATAAGAGTATTCCCATACACAAGCTTCAAGTACACCTAAATAATCCTTAAGACTACCCAAAGTAAGATTATTCTTTACATTACCATTATACATAGTTCCACATTTATCAGGCAACCCCTTTTCATAAATTAGACACTCCGCCTGAAGATACCCAATGACGCCTTTTGATCACTACACTCTCCAACTAAAATTGCTCTAAGACTCACCTATGTAATACATGAAGATACAATCCATACACCCTCTTCAAACCTACCTAAGCGATCCTCAAAGATACCCTATGTGAGAACCTTCCTCTTTATCATACTTTGAGTAAGTCAACGATATTTACAAATCCATTCAAGACAAAATCAAAAATAATATAACATCATGTAATGATCTTGGAGTATACCTAGGGAACTCATCCTAGCATATACAACCTTGCCTTAAGCTTTAATGGACTCTACACAGAACTTCTTTTGATCTTGGATTTTATTTAGGAATAATAAGGTCTATGTCTAGGTCTTAGAGCCTTAAAAAACATAATATACAATAAATCACCTATAATAACAATCCATGACTTAATTTGGATCCTAAGTGAATTTTCCAAAGTACCCCCAACTTGGCTGAGACCTGAAGAAATACTGGATGCTTCAATCGATGTTCCGATACTTGTAACGTACATAATCATACAAACATAGGAATATGGTTTACTACACCACTTGTACTATGTTTGAAAACATACACATAAAATTGAAATCATGCTAATGAAACATTTCTTCAAAACCATGCTTAGTTACTTTGAAAAGAATTATGCACAACCAATGTAACGACCTGTTTAGTCGTTTTGAGCAGCAGATTTTATTTCAGGAAAAACAGGCTGAGGAGGCGGACCCCACAACAGACCGTCATGGGCACGACGGACCGTCGCAGGGTCTCATTTCAAAACACTTAGAAAAACTAAAAATTGGGTACTGAAATGGATTCTTTGAACTTTGTAACGGAATGTCAGGACTGACCATCACAGACTTTTTAGATAAATTGAGTCTCTGAAGTCTGTGACGGAGCAGCAGGACGGGCCGTCGCAGGCGCGACGGGCCATCGTAGGCTGCGTAATCCCAGTCTGGGTCGGATTTCTTTATACGTTGTAAGGGACGTTTTTGACTATTCCTGCTTTAATTATAAAGTTAGTGGGTTAATGTTAATAAGTCTAATTACTTAGGGGTTAAAAGAGGTAACCTTAAGTTAATTAGTGGGTTATTATTGCCATCTTTTATTCTTAATTATATACTAATTAGGGTAAAAGAAAGAGTGTTTGAATAAAGAAAATAGAAAGAACAAGAGAAAGAGAGAGAAAGTTGAACGAGAAAGAGGATAAACGAAGAGAAACAAAGCTTGGGAAATTGCTTGTTTGATCACTAATCTTCGGTGGAGGTAGGTTATAGTTTTGATGCAATTTGTAGTAAACTCTTAATAGCGAATGATATGTATTGATAGTATTGTAAACCCTGCTATGTGCTTAATGGTATGCTTGCATGAACGTGAATATATAATTGTGATTATATTAAGCATGATGAACCTATTGAATCCCAAATCTTGATAAAAACCTAATCTCTTGTTAATGATGATGCCTTGGTAAGGGAGAAGGCTTGATGAACTAAAGTAATGAGATTGATGATGCTTTGGTAAGGGAGAAGGATTGATGAATTGATAGAATGAGATTAGGGGATCGGGTGTCACGAGCCGACACGTAGATTAGGGGATCAAGTGTCACGAACCGACACGTACATTTAGGGGATCAGGTGTTACAAACCGACAAGTAGATTTAGGGGATCGGGTGTCACGAACCGACACGTAGATTTAGGGGATCGGGTGTCACGAACCGACACGTACATTTAGGGGATCGGGTGTCACGAACCGACACGTAGATTTAGGGGATCAGAGTATCACGTTCCGACACATAGTAGTAGGGGATCGGAGTGTCACGTACCGACACAAGAGGATTAATGAATATGAGGGAGCGGAGTGTCACGTACCGACACAAGAGAAATAAAGATAATGAATCTTGAAAGATGTTAATATACTCAATCTAATGAACATAATTCCCAAATGAGTATGGTATTGAGGCTTGAGTCCTCATGTGTGAACTTGACGGTAATAGTTAATGATATAGTACTTGCTGTTGCTACATGTTGAGTATCATAGTGGATTTTATGATATTACTTGGTATATATTGATTCCCATTTTGAGTTGGCTGATGATATTTACTCAGTACCCGTGTTTTGTACTGACCCCTACTTTTATGTTTTCTTCTAGTTTATTTGTGGAGTGCAGCAAACGTACAATCATCTTCGACTCAACAGTAACCCTAGCAAGTCTTCATTACTCCGGATATCAGGGTGATCTAATGCATCTAGCTTGGACTGGATCTTCCTCTTCATGTCTTGATGACTTGATGTTCCGGCATAGACTAGCTTTTATGTATTTTAGCTTCTTAGAAAACTCTTAGATTTAGTAATTTGAAGTAGATGTTCTTATGATGATGACTTCAAGATTTTGGGGATAATAATAGGTATTGATTTTATTAATGAGTTTAAGTCTTCCGCATTATGTTCTGTTGATATTATATTGAAATGTTTAAGGTTTAAATCGGTTGGTTCGCTCACATAGGAGGGTAAATGTGGGTGTAAGTCGCGGCCCGGTTTTGGGTCGTGACTAACTTGGTATCATAGCATTAGGTTCGTTAGTCTCATCACACAAGAACGAGTCTAGTAGAGTCTTAAGGAACGGTAGGGGGATGCCTTTACTTTTCTTTGAGAGTCTATAAGACTTTAGGAAAATTCCATTCTTTCATTCCTTCTTTCGTGCTATTACTTGGATCCAATTGGTATCTAGGTGATACAAATTTGTATCTGACCATCATCACTCTATTTCGCAGATGGTTAGAACGAGAGCAACGACTGCGCAAACATCAACACCAGCAAGACAAAAAGTGTATGAGCCAGCCACTGGGGCTGTAGCTCGAGGAAGAGTAACGGCAAGATGCCGTGGTAGAGTTCGTGGGAGGACATCCTCTAGAGGAAGAGGACGAGCACCTAGCCTGTCTGATACTAGGGCAGTGACTCCCCCACCAACTGAGGAAGTGGTAAGAGAGGGTGAGGAAGGGGAGAATGAACAAGTGCAAAATGAGGAATTGCCACCCCAACCTACCCCAGAGGTGATCAATCAGGTTCTCGCTTATCTTAGTGGGTTGTCTGATCAGGGTCAGGCACCTCCAGTGTTTTCTGCACCAACACCTCCGGTCTCAGAGGTACAACATGCAGCCACTATGGTTCTTCGTATGGATGCCTCATTGGACATAGGAACGTTTCCACGTCTTACTATTCGGCCTATAATGACAAATGATCAGCATGAACTTTTCAGTAAGTTCTTGAAATTGAAACCTCCAGTCTTCAAGGGTGCTGAATCTGAGGATGCTTACAATTTTCTAGTTGACTGTCATGAGCTACTACACAAGATGGGTATAGTAGAACGGTTTAGTATTGAGTTCGTGAGTTATCAGTTTCAAGGGAACGCCAAAATGTGGCGGTCACACGTTGAGTGTCAACCAACAAAAGCACCACCTATGACTTGCGCCTCATTCTCTAGGTTGTTTATGGAGAAGTATATCCCCCGGACTTTGAGGGATAGGAAAATAGATGAGTTCTTGAGCCTAGAGCAAGGTAAGTTGTCGGTCAATGCATATGAGTCTATGTTTCGTGCACTATCCAGATATGCCACCCAACTTTGTTTTAGTCCACAAGAGCGTATTCGTTGTTTTGTGAAGGGGTTGAGGTAAGAGTTGTGGATTTCAGCCTTACAGGTAGCGGCTACGGCAAAATCCTTCCAAGAAGTGGTAGATTTCGTGATAGAGGTGGAAGGAGTGAAGCCAAATGAATTCACCATGGCATCGATATCAAAGAGGTTCGAAAGGGAGGTGATTTTAATGGTTCTTACTTTAGAGGACAGGGTTCCAGAGGTTACTCAGTTCGACCCAATCAGTCTTCACTACAGACTGCAGTTGGGGGTCCACCTCAGACCGGTCAACACTTCTCTGAGAGACCTATGCTTGACTCTAGAGAAAGTTATGGATGTGGGGAGACTGGACATATTAGGAGGAATTGTCCCAAACAGAGTTATAGACCCCCAATAGCTAGAGGTAGAGGTGGTCATGGTAGAGGCCGTTATTCTGGAGGACGTGGTGGTCGAGGTAATGGTGGTCACCAAAACGGCCGGGGTGATGGGCAAACTAGAGCCACTACATCACAACATGGTAGGGGCAACAGACAAACAAACGAAAGGGCCTATTGTTATGCTTTCCCTGGGAGATCGGAGGCGGAGACATCTGATGCTGTCATCGCAGGTAATCTTCTGGTTTGTGATTGCATGGCTTCTGTATTGTTTGATCCTGGATCCACATTTTCTTATGTATCTTCCTTATTTGCTAATGGTCTAAATTTACATTATGAATTACATGATATGCCTATTCATGTTTCTACTCCGGTGGGTGAGTCTGTGGTAGTTGAAAAGTTATATAGGTCTTGTTTGGTGAACATTGTGGGGAGCAACACTTATGTAGATTTGGTTATCTTAGAAATGGTTGATTTTGATGTAATTCTGGTTATGACTTGGCTTTCTCTGCAATTTGCGATCTTGGATTGTAATGCTAAAACGGTGACGTTAGCCAAGCCTGGGACAGATCCGTTAGTGTGGGAGGGTGACTACACTTCCAATCCGGTGCGTATCATCTCCTTTCTTCGTGCTAAGAAAATGGTTAGTAAGGGGTGTTTAGCTTTCTTGGCACATCTCAAGGATGACACTACCCAAGTGCCTTCGATTGAGTCGGTTACGGTGGTCCGTGAGTTTCTGGATGTGTTCCCTGCAGATCTTCCTTGTAAGCCACCAGATAGGGATATTGACTTCGGTATTGATCTTTAACCGGGTACTCGCCCCATTTCTATACCCCCTTATAGAATGGCTCCCACGGAGTTAAGAGAGTTAAAAGCCCAACTTCAAGAGTTGTTGAGCAAAGGCTTCATTAGACCAAGTGCATCTCCTTGGGGTGCTCCGGTTTTGTTTGTAAAGAAGAAGGATGGGAGTTTTTGGATGTGCATAGACTACAGGCAGTTGAACAAGGTAACCATAAAGAACTAGTATCCTCTTCCTCGCATTGATGACTTGTTCGATAAGTTACAAGGTGCTTGTGTTTTCTCTAAGACTGACTTGAGATCCGGTTATCATCAATTGAAAATACGGGCAACGGATGTGCCAAAGACTGCTTTTAGAACCAGGTATGGGCATTACGAATTTGTAGTGATGTCTTTTGGTCTTATGAATGCCCCTGCTGCGTACATGAGTTTGATGAACGGGATTTTTAAGCCATATTTGGATCTCTTTGTGATCGTATTTATTGATGATATACTGATATACTCTAAAAGTAAGGAGGAACATGAGGAGCATTTGAGAATGGTATTGGAAATGTTGAGAGAGAAAAAGCTTTATGCCAAGTTCTCTAAGTGTGAGTTTTGGCTAGATGTCGTGTCCTTCTTGGGGCACGTGGTTTCTAAGGATGGATTGATGGTGGATCCTTCTAAGATTGAGACAGTGAAGAATTGGGTAAGACCTACTAATGTGTCAAAAATAAGGAGATTTGTTGGGTTAGCTAGCTACTACCGCCGATTTGTCAAGGGATTCTCTTCTATTGCTTTCCAAATGACGAACTTGACTAAGATAAATGTTCCATTTGTATGGTCGGATGAGTGTGAGGAAAGCTTTCAGAAGCTCAAGACTCTGTTGACTACTGCACCAATTCTCACCTTGCCAGTGGAAGGTAAGAATTTCATTGTCTATTGTGATTCATCCTATTCGGATTTGGGTACAGTGCTAATGCAAGATAAGAATGTTATTGCTTATGCATCAAGACAATTAAAAGTGCATGAACGTAACATCCAACTCATGATTTGGAATTGGCCGCGGTAGTGTTTTCATTAAAGCAATGGAGACACTATTTATATGGGGTTAAGTGTGAGGTCTATACGGATCATCGTAGCCTACAGTATGTCTTTACTCAGAAAGATTTGAACTTGAGACAGAGGAGATGGATGGAACTAGTGAAGGACTACGACATCACTATTTTGTATCATCCAGGGAAGGCGAATGTTGTAGCGGATGATTAAAGTAGAAAGGCGGGAAGCATGGGAAGTCTAGCTCACTTGCAAGCTTGTAGACGCCCATTGGCTAGAGAAGTTCAGATTCTGGCTAACGACCTTATGAGATTAGAAGTAAATGAGAAGGGAGGATTTTTAGCTTGTGTGGAGGCAACATCTTCCTTCCTTGACAAGATTAAGGGAAAGCAGTTTAATGATGAAAAATTAATCCGGATTCGAGATAAAGTGTTGCAAGGAGAGGCTAAAGAAGTGACAATCGATGAGGAAGGTGTTTTGAGGATTAAGGGAAGGGTATGCGTACCCCGCGTCGATGATTTGATCAACACTATTCTTACAGAGGCTCATAGTTCAAGGTATTCTCTACATCCGGGTGCAACCAAGATGTACCGTGACCTAAAGCAACACTTTTGGTGGAGTAGAATGAAGCGTGATATTGTGGATTTTATTGCCAAATGTCCAAACTATCAACAAGTAAAGTATGAACACCAAAGGCCCGGAGAAACACTTCAGAGAATGCCCATTCCTTAATGGAAGTGGGAAAGGATTGCAATGGATTTCGTGGTTGGTCTTCCAAAGACATTAGGAAAGTTTGATTCTATTTGGGTAATTGTTGATAGGTTAACAAAGTCTGCTCACTTCATTCCGGTCAAGGTGACTTACAATGCAGAGAAGTTAGCCAAACTTTACTTCTATGTTTTGGAAAACATTGCATGCGGAATTGGGTACTAGGTTGGACCTTAGTACTGCATTCCATCCTCAGACCGACGGTCAGTCTGAGAGAACGATTCAATTGTTGGAGGATATGCTTCGTGCATGTGTGATAGAGTTTGGTGGCCATTGGGATAGCTTCTTACCCTTAGCAGAGTTCTCCTACAACAATAGCTATCACTCAAGCATTGATATGGCCCCATTTGAGGCACTATATGGGAGAAGATGTAGGTCTCCCATTGGGTGGTTTGATGCATTTGAAGTTAGACCTTGGGGTACTGACTTTTTGAGGGAATCGTTAGATAAAGTGAAATCTATTCAAGAAAAGCTTCTAGCGGCGCAAAGGAGATAGAAGGAGTATGCAGATCGGAAGGTTAGAGACTTGGAGTTTATGGAGGGTGAACAAGTCTTGTTGAAGGTTTCGCCAATGAAAGGGGTGATGCGGTTTGGTAAGCGAGGTAAATATAGCCCAAGGTATATTGGTCCATTTGAAGTACTTAAGCGAGTAGGGGAGGTGGCTTATGAGTTAGCCTTGCCTCCAGGGCTGTCCGGAGTGCATCCGGAATTCCATGTGTCGATGTTGAAAAGATACCATGGGGATGGAAACTACATTATCCGTTGGGATTCAGTGTTGCTTGATGAGAATTTGTCTTATAAGGAGGAACCTGTTGCCATTCTTGATAGAGAAATTCGCAAGTTGAGATCAAGGGAGATTGCATCCATCAATGTTCAATGGAAGAATCGACCCGTTGAAGAAGCCACTTGGGAGAAGGAGTCAGATATGCGAGAAAGATACCCACATCTGTTTATAGATTCAGGTACTCCTTTTCGCCCTTGTTTTCCTTCTTGTGATCGTTCGGGAATGAACGATTTGTAAATTAGTATCTATTGTAACGACCTGTTTAGTTGTTTTAAGCAGCAGATTTTATTTCTGGTAAAAGAGGCTGAGGCGGCGGACCCCACGATAGACATTCATGGGCAGGACGGACCGTCGCAGGGTCTCATTTCAAAAGACTTAGAAAAACTGAAAATTGGGTACTGAAATCGACTATCTGAACTTCGTAACAGAATGGCAGGACGGGCCATCACAGGTGTGACGGACCGTCACAGACTCTTCAGAGAAATTGAGTCTCTGATGTCTGTGACGGAGCAGTAGGATGGACCTCAAACTAAGTCAACGACATCAATCCTAATCAATGCAACATTATTTCTTAACCTAGGATTAGTGAATTGGGGTCAATTCAAGATCTATTCAACATACTAGGTTTAAAATCAAGAAATAAAATTATCCAAAAATAATTTAGCATAAAATAATCATAATAATCATCACAAATAAAGAACAATACAATTTGAAATCTCAATTTTGGATTAGAAAGGACCCTATATGCAATTCATTTTGTTGTTGAAACAAAATTTGAAAGAAACCTTGGGAAAAGGATTCCCAAAGGTGAAAGGTTCCCCCACAATTTTAATACTTTAATTTATATGGAGGAAAGGGAATTTGTTTGTGCCCTAGCACCCTTTGACCTTTGTCTTCGATGGAGTTTCTTTTAGAGAATGAAATTAGAAGGATTAAGTGATTTGCGTTTGGCGAATTGTGGGAGTAGGGTGAGTTTAATTATGCTTAGGTCTGTATATAGGTCCTTAAATAACTTAATTAGAACTACCTTGAATAAATTAACCAACTATATAACAAACTTATTAATGAAAACAGTTAAATTCACATGCCAAATCACAGAGTTGACCTATGAGACCTCGACCTACAGTTTGTAGGTCAGTCGATTCCTCTTCTAAACCATCTTGCACATTTGTTCATGGAATCACAATGTATGCATTTTGGAAATTTTAGAAAATGTCAATGTATGGGACTACGAAGGAGTCGATTCCCCATAACCTTGACTAAGCCTCGTCGCCTACAATCGTAGGTAGGTACTGTCACACTACCTAGTTTTGCAGATTTGGGTCAAATGTAAGTGTCCTTTCCAAGGAACCTTAGGGTGGTTCTTGGCTAGCCATACCTTGATGTTTCAACCCTAAATACACTTTAATACCTGTTTATCCCCTTTTTGCAAAATTTCATCAAATTTTTACTCATAATACCACATGGAAATAATCAATGGCATAGTAGCACCTTGTTCTCAATTTCGTACGTCATGGACGTTCCTTGACGTTTTGACTCTAAAACTTCATAAATGACTTATAAATATTTTTTTAGGTCATAAAAAAGTTTTAACAATCTCAGAACAACATGTAAGGTTCTAGATTAGGTGATGGACTATTGGAGTCTTACAATGATATTAGAAGATTTTCCTTTTCCAAGTTACATCATTCTCATTTAAACATAACTTAACACATTATGAAATTTATCATGAAAGAATAATCATTCAACATTTCAATAAGGTACATTTAGCCCGATTCTCCAAATACAAAATAAACATGCAACTTCTCCTTACCACATTTGGCATGCTTAACAAGTCAGCTCATGTAACATATAGGCACGTTCACCATTTCACATCATGAATCAAAAACAATCTAAAAAAATGCACATGAACGTCAATTAATATATTGCATTGAAATTAATTTTCTCATTTAACAGGAAATCAACCAAAACATGCATATATTAAGGACAATATTTTGAAACGCATCTTTCACAAAAGACTCCAACATGAACCAAGATACTGGTAAATCTCAGTTCTAGGTGTTAATAGGCATATATGGAAGATATACGGATATACCACTCGAAAAATTCTTACTATTCCCCATACTCCGCCACTTGGGAGAAACCCATCTAAGATCAACATGAACATACTATAAGGACCTCAATAAGGAAACCATCAACCTTATCAACACCATTCTTACCCAACACTTCAATTCAATAAAACCCATGAAACAACAACATCCATCAAACCTATATCATGAACAACAAAGACTCTCAAAGCCTCATAATCTATAATAAACATGCCCTACTAGGATAACTCAAACTAACTATTTCAAGATCGCCTCCTCCCTACCTAAGGTCGAATAAGGAAAATTAAACCCCCTTATTCATCACACCTATACGTTCATAACACAATACTCGTCACACCTATACATTCCTAACATAAACGCTCCCCATTATAAGACCACTCATCTCACTTTCCATATCACACCATTGAAGTAACACTTAGACTTTCCTCTCTCCCTCAACATCTAATGCAAAAATTCTCAAAGACCACACTATAAGGACCACCACAAATGAATACAGGTAAGATTTAATAAAACAAAACTCAAAGGTACCTTTAGAAGAATGGAGAAGCAAAACTTTCTTATCTCCCAATACCCTGATATTCATAATGTGGCGTGCTTCACATTCTTAATAAGATACTACTAGTATGGTTTTTGGAAAAACCTTTGTACATCATATAACTCTATGCATTGATACAAAGTTTGTCATGATCCGCGGGCACCCCAAGTCATGATGTGGCTAATAGACCTGTTAGAGGGTTCATACAAGCCACATGAATCATTCATTGCATACAATACTAAAAATAAGTAAGATCATAAAACTTTCTTCACACAAAGAGAATACTTTCATTAATAATCAAGCAGAAGACTTCAAAAAATATAACTTTTAGATGTCTCATTTAATAGTTTAAAATTTTTGAATAGAAAATTTCATAGTAAGCCAATACACCACATGAAATAACAACAAAAAAACATAAAAGAACATGTGGGTCTTGTCCTCAAATCAATGAGGACTCATAAAAACTCCATCATGCATGGCATACCTAGACTTCTCATCCCTACACTTAAGTCAAAAAGGGAAAAAAGTAGTTAGCACATTAAGCACTAAATATGGAAACCATCAAAAACCTATGCAAAAAAGGACAATTAGTATAGAAACATATTTTAATAAATTTTGATGAAAACCATCATCGTAAGAGTTGAAGAGACATAATACATGTCAACTATAAGATATAAGATATATTAAAGTAACATCAGCATATAGAACTTAATTTCATATTCAACAAGTAATTATTTTTGTCATCTCTACTCTGTACCCATGGTTACTCAAAGACTCACTTAAGTAAGACTCAAAGGGACAGCCAATATACACTGCTCAAGAAAACTTAAGTGATCCTCAATGCTACCCTAATAGGAACATTTCTATTAAAAATTCTTCTACTCAATTAACAATATTCATTTAAAGAAATTAACAGACAACTAGACTATTAGGGGACTTCACATAATAGTCTTGGAAGAGCTAGCAAACTTACATTAATATTTTAAAAGCCTACTCATGCACACTATAGATAGAGACCCATTCAACTACCTAAACTTTTAACTCATTTAATACTATAGTGCTCATCAAATATGATAAGTATAGTGTAAAAACCCAAAAAACGGATATTCTAAGTAATGTTTAATAAGTCTAGAATACCAATAATTAGGCTGGGTTCACATGGATTGATGTGCGTGGAACCAAATCTCAGAACCCTTTCTACATCAAAAAAAACTAACTTGGGGAGTTATTTTAGATAGGAAAGGCTTGGTCCAACCATGTAGGGCTCTCGAATACCAAGATTAACTTGTTGGAGTCTTTACCGGACATAAAAAAAGGAAAATCTTATGTTTGGAGGGTCTAGGGGTAAAATGGTCTTTTTTCAGTCTAAGGTTAATATAGTAATTACCATAATTATTTAATTATTTAATTAATAAGGTGGAGGGGAATTTTTGGGAGAGAGGGCCGAGATTGGGCTCTTGAAATGATGTTTTGCTCCACCCGGGTTCGAATCTAGGTGGAAGCAATAAATTAAAATGCTTTTAATTTTAGATTATAAATTAATGTAACTGATTTATATTTATTATTTATTATTTTATTAAAAATAAAATTAAATCATATTTTTAATAATTAAATAAAACCTTATTTGACTAAGTCCTAAAGTAGACTTTTAAGCCTAAGAAAATTCTTTTCTCCCACGCTCAACTCTCTCTCTCACGTCTCTATAACTCTCACTCACATTTTTCTCTGCCAAATAACGTACAAAATTAGTATGTAAACAGAATTTCTACACACTTTAAGAACTCAGAACGAAAAACATAAATAAACAACTAATCAAACGCGCTAGGCAAATAGAGGGTTTTTCCATCATGTTGGTGTTGATGTTATTGGATTTGGACGTGTGTTTGGAGGGTTTGTTTTGGAAGCAAGTCGAGGTTTTAACGTCAAAAAGGTATGGGTTCTCTTATCTCTTGGTCCCTTTCCAAAGATATCCCTCAACGTTTAGAATATTCATTCCAAAAACTTGGATTGTTCTCGGTTGCATATCCCTGTAACTAGCTCCCATTGAATCATAGGTTGGTTTTGTTTGCTGGTAGAAAACTAGAGATGAAACGTGTTTTGTGATGATTATGTTTTTATATGTATGTCTGGAATCATGTGACATATGTTTATGTTTCTTAAAATTTAATTATGCGTGTAGTTGTGTGTTGCCATGGCTATTTTTCATGGTTTAGGACTCTAAATGGCATTATAGTTCATTATATTTCATGTACATATGTTGATGTACATGTCATGTTCATACGAATTTAAATGGGGCTATATTGAGGGAAAATATCTTTGCGAAGCGAATCTATGAAAATTCACCCAAAACGTTCTAAATGAAATACAAAATTTTCCTAAGAACTATGGTCTAACTTGATGAAAGGATGTTTAAACACTAAAAGAAAAGGTGCATCTCCTAGTGATGAATTTTCGTCAGGAAAGAGGGTTCAAAATGTTGAAAAAAATTTAGTTCAAATAAGTGAGGTCATGGAGGACTGAACCCGTGATCTACCCATGTTAAAAACCATGAAATTAAAAAAGTAAAAAGACATGTTTGTAAACGGGATTCAAACCATGGTAATGGCTGGAACATGTAACTTGAAAGAAAAAAATATGAAATGATAGGAGTGGGATTCGAACCCAACACTTCCCAATAATATTTAAGGAATAGTAAAAGAAAAAAGAATAAAATGTGAGGCGTGGTAATCGAACACACGACATTTAGGCAGTGAAGGAGAGTAAGCAAAATGAAAGAAAAGAAATGTGAGGCGTGCAATCGAACGTAGGACCTCTAGGAAGTGAAGGAGAGTCAAAGGAAATGAAATAAAAGAGATGCGAGGCGTGGGAATCGAACCAACGACCTCCTACGCAGATTTAAGAAGAAAAATTAAAAGAAATTAAAGAGGGGCTGAAAACCCTCGGCCAACGGATAAAAATTTAAAGGTACCTAAATAAAAAGTAACTGAGGTTCGATCCCACATACTCTTAGTTCCATTAAGCGAATATTGAAGAGAGAAATTAAGGAAAAAATAAAATGAAGGAATTGGGTCTCGAATTTGGGTCCCCAAGCCTTATGGATCAAACAAAAATGAATAAAAAAATTTTAAGTGATGTACAAGAGATTTGAAAACTAGGTTCCCTTGCCCTAATACCCTAATAATACATAAGTCATATGTGAATTAAATGTTCAAGAATAATGCTGCCTATTTAGATAAAAATAGACATCTTGTCATACATACATGTTTCTTAAGTCTTGTACTACATAATCTTAGGAACATATGAGTCACTTAAATGAACTGTGTATGAAGCTTCATGACTTGTATGTATAGATCCATAAGTCGATAATACGTCTAAAAATAAGTGAACCTGAGATGTACTCAATGAAATGATGAAATGAATAAAGAAATGATGAAATGAACAATGAAATGATTAAACCCTAGAAGGGTTATGTAAGAGTGTGAAACACACTTAATGGCCAAGTGCATTAGCATATGATGAAATGAACAATGAAATGTGAACAACGAAATGATTAAATGAACAACGAAATGATGAAACCCTAGAAGGGTTAAGTAAAAGTGTGAAACACACTAAATGGCCAAGTGCATTGGCATATGAAGAAATGAACATTCACGTAAAATGGGGACACTAATATTAATGAATGTGGTGAAAACATGATATGAGGCTAATGTAAAATATGAAAGCAATCTCTTATGAGCCTAAGTAAATGTTACCAAAACGTACTCACCTATGAGAGTGTAAAGTTTATGAGAGACCAATCTCTATAAACACTCAAATTAAAATATTAAGATTAAGACACTTAATAATAATGAGGAGATGAAAAATCATGTATTGAGCTATGATGTTCTCATACTAGAAGACAACTTCCATGACGTATGAGTTGAATGTAATGAAATTTTATACAGAGAACTAATAGATTATCTATGAGCGTTGATGCCTTATTTCTGGAAGGGCAGAGGTTCACGTAACTCTCATGAGATGAGACTGTATTGTATTCCAGGTATGGGTCTCCTTATATCTCTTAGTCTTCGCACCTATACTACCAATATAGTTATCTGGTGGGGTTCAATTCCCATGTACACTAGCATATTTTCGGTCACTTTGGATGGTTATTCAACCTCTTTTCATTGTAGGGTTTCATAAAATTGTTTTTTTATGATGATAACATGATCTATGTCGGATAAAGTTAAAATTCTCAATGAATGAATGAGAAACGCCTCAAATGACACACATAATGAAATGAATGATACCAAATGTGTTAGCATAGTATAATCAAGAGGTGAGTTAGACTTAAGTAATGACATTAGGACATTCTTGATCATCGCACAAATAACCCACTGAAAGTCTTAAAATACATCCTAGGTATAGCTGGTGTTTACACTGGACCATGAATGAAATAAAATGAAGTACGTATGAATGAATGAAGCAAATTCTGTGTTTGCCAAAGTAGACTCCCTTATTGAGTACCATATGTTGAGCCCTCATTTTTGGGAAGTCTTAATGTCAAGTCCATGATTCCAAGGTTTCATGGCATACAAATGAATAATATGAGGTAGGATATGTGTTATATGAATTATGATTCGTGCTATGTTTACGCTGTTGTTTGTTGTGTGCAAAATGATAAGTATGATGATGCATGTTACTCTCATGTCATAGTATTCCTAATTTATAATTTGAATGCTTATAAACATTCCTAATCAAAATTTTGATTGCTTATAAACATTCCTAATTAAAATTTTGAAAGCTCACTCTTTTTCCTAATCTCAATTAGGCAAGTCAACTGACTTGACCTTCTACAATCATGTTTTTTACGAAAGATCTATTCATACACATGCATGTTCTTGGTGTTTGGTTGAATATACCCATACATAGTACAAGTATGTAGTAAAACTATACAACTCTAAAATTTCAGGTGCAAGCACAGGTGGATACTAGAGCTACATGTTGATGCTGAAACTATCCAGACGTGGAGCATTCATCTAGACTTGGTAGGCTCATGCTTTCTAGGATGCTCTCCCATTATATTACATTTTAGTTATAGGATTGAGCTAGTGGAGTATGTTCCACTAGAATTTCATCTTCTTTTGTTCAGACATAGTATTGGTGTCATTTTGGCAAGTATACATTTAATGCTATATTAAACTATTTATTTCATTATATGATCTTAATGTTAGATGGTTGATGGTGAAAAATTATGAATCTAATATAATTATTTGTATTTATGTTCAGAAAAAAAATTCAAATTATCCTAGATGAACTAAGAATGACATAAGTAGGATTGTCTACGACCTCTGAGTGATCAAGGACGTCGGTCTTGTCTGAGCTCTAGATTTCGGTAATGACATATAGGCATTAAACGACATACACCATTATACCTACATATAAATAATGTATCATAAAAATCCACACCATGTAAGGCGTTGTACATTTCAAGGGTAGAACTAGGACACATCCCATGTTAGCACATGGTTAAGAAATATCAATTGCTTCTTTGTAGTCTAGTCTGATCTCAAGTAGAGATACTACCACAAGAATATCCACTAAGTTCTGCGCCTTTGTTTTCATATAGTAAGTTCATTCACATTAGGGTATTAGAGAGGGAACAATCATGCAATCTACCGACACATAATCCCATTGCTAAGAATGTATCCACAAGCGTCTACTGATAAAGATTAATTAGGATAGCTTTTATGACTTTCTTAATGATTATTGCATGTTGTTCCGGCCAACCAACCACTAACTTTATCACTAAACTCAAGAAGTTCAACATTTAAGTCTACTGACCAAATATTCTCTATTAACCTTACTTTCATATTCAAGGTTTAACATTAGTCTTTAAAAGAAGGGCTTGTACTTTAGGTCTACAACTCCAAGACTTACATTCATTCTTACATAGCCATGACAAGAGTTCCTAAGCCTAAATAGTCAAGAGAACACATATTCACATTACTTTAAAACATCAAGCGTAAGGTACCTTAATCTATCAAATCAAAGAATTTTTAATCTAGAAGCTTTAATATATCTAGAAGAGGGACCTAAAACTACCAATCAAGACCAAACATCATCGTATATTACACTTCACAATGTATAATCATTACACATTAACGTTAGAAGAGAATACACATTCACCACATTACATACACATTATACAATTTCACACATACATCACATTATCCTTCACTTTATAAATTCATATAAGTAATAACATCTTCATATATAACGTAACATGATACATATAAAATTCACATAATAATGTCGACCAGGCAATGATCACAATAAGAGTAATCAGTAAACACCGCCGCCATAATAGTACCATACAAATAAATAGCAATTCTATTTCAATTATGCATTAAAAAAGAGAATTAGGTCAACTTACCTTCTTCAAATACCCAAGATCTTCATTCGTTAACATCTCCAACAATTCACGATATAATATCACAATAAACCATAGTAATCAATGATACAACATAATTTAATCTCAATTTTATCATCATTAGATCATAAAAAATAGACCCACTTCATGGATATTTTCATTATAACAAATCAATATAACATGAATAACATTATATCTAATGATTTGAAAATGTTTCATGCAAGAGTCCTTGAGTTAGAGTGAAAATTGGACTTTTTTCAAAAACATTGAACTCTTTTAAATCATTTTGAAATTGGTTGTAAGGTCATAGAAAGCCTTCGGTAAATAAGTACCATATCTTGTAAGAAGAAATCCCAGCTGAGTTGAAGAACAAATCCATGAAAATCCACAACCCTAGCTCCATTTTGTCCTTTAGCTTCAATGGGTTTTATTGTAATGAACTTTGGGAGAGAAGGGTTTTGATTTAGGTTATAGGGTATAAAACAGGGTTTATGCAATATAGTATAATTATAGTACGAAAAAAAAACTTAAAACAAACGTCCATTCACTTAATAACACTAGGGATAACTTAAAAATATCACCCCTAAGTTTCTCATAGATTAAAAACTTTTGCTCGTGCCCAATAGACGCCCACATCGAAAGTACATCAATGGCATGACTCCCTGTCCATGGATCCATTTTTTTGTGATAGAGATTTAAAATCTTAAAGACCTTGTCTTCCTAATTGATGCCAATCATTGACGAGCAATCAATTGGTTGACTAGTCTTCAATTGGGTCTTCATTTGATGTTGCCAAGAAACTTCTTGGATAAAAAATTGTGTCCTACTCAAGGGCCCTTCGAGGTTACTTGGTGTAGTTATACTTGTACGTTAAACCCTGAAACATTCTCATCTAAGTCCTTGGGTTATTATGTCCTGATCCGGATTCTGAAATTTGAATTGCAACCGGCGTTGTTGACATCTTAGAGGTAACAGACAAGCCTCTAGTTGCATTCGTCACATTCATCTAGTTAAATTTGCGATAAACACACAACTTATTAAACTAATGAGGTATACATAGAAATAATGTAATTCTTACATAGATATATCATATACTAATCTCAATGTAAAGGACAACCGTCTAACAATTATGGAATCAATTCAAATCAGAGAATGAAATATTATTGTACTTTGCAAAAACGACCTTTACTACAAATCTTTAAATAAATTTATGAAAGAAATTTAGGGACAAAATCACCTAGATATGTCTTTATACTAATTCTAGACTAAAGTTTTAACATCCTCGAAATCAAGAGGACCTACAAGATGGTCTGGAGAAAGCTGAGTCCAAACCTCTGCGATGAGTCTTTAATTTGCTCTCTGACCTGTACCTATAAAAATAGTATATTTTATAGTTTTATGAAACAACTTTTACTAAGTATGTCTGTATGGACACATACACATAAGGCGATGCATGATCAAGGAAAACTCTTCCTAAACAACATTCCATTTCTGGAAAGTATTATCACTAGACTTTCCTAAATCATTAGTTGTGACTTGTGGAAGGAATATGATGTATTTTAATGCATTAAACGCGCACAGCCCATTTTATATATTATTACAAGACATTAGTATCATCAAAATAATTTCCAAACAACTTGGGCGAAGATTTGAGACTTTGATCCTCTTGAACACGAGAGCTCCTCTTTGTATACTTAGTTTGATTTTCAGTCTTTTTCTTCTTCTTCTTTTGTAGTTAAATAATTCTTTTGTTCATATGTTTTACATACAAGTGCAATGATTACTTGTAGTTCCATACCCAAAATGAGTCATGTGATTAATTCAAGAGATTAAGGAAACATTTCACTACTTTACAATGAGTCATTCATTACCCGTTCTATCCATTTATATTTCATAAGCCATTTTTTATTGTCTATGCCATCTGTTTCATTTCAGTCATGATAAGGAAGTTATAAGGTTTTAAGGTTTCATTATGTTTCTACTTCCCTTTATTGTCTAAAAAGTTTCATAATATGTTCATTAAGTTTTTTATAGTATGCATACTTGATTTGAGGTTATTTGGAAGTCAAACGTCAAGGGATGACGAGGACGTTCGACGAGTACTCACTAAAGGGACTTCAGTGTATTCATGTGCTTATCTGTGTGTCATGTGTTCATGAGATCCTTATATGAGTTATAATGATATTTATAGGAAGTGTCTTATGTTTAATGACAAGTGGAGGTCAAACCTTCAAGAACGTCCAAGAGGTTCGAAAGTTAGCCTTTTAAACATGCTAGTGTGTCCTTGTATGTTTGAGTTGTTTTCATGTGTTGTTTGGAGTAGAAATTCAGTGTATTTTACCCTACTCTCTAAATATACATGTTAAAGGTCAAAATATCCGCGTGCGAATCTTCGGGGACCAACTGAAGGGCCCCCAAGAACGACCCGAACAATGGACAAGAGGCTGCCCAAGGTAGAGAGAACAACAAGATTTGTACTTGCCCTGTGTGACGCGCGCCTTGCACGGACCTCACTGTCAAAAAATTTATTTGTGGAAGAATAGGGAGGCTGCCCCGTGACGCGCATCCCACTCCCCTTCCGATTGCTTCGTTTTAATGTCAATTTTTACTTGTCTAAATCTCCCAATAAACATGCAAATGTTTTAATATCTTAAAGAGACGATTATAAACTGATTTTATGACTTAACATATCAAAACCCCATCACCGAATGAAAAAATAAAAAATCCCAAATCACTCTTCTTCTCCAAATTCTCTCAAACCTAAATTGGAAGAAAACTCAAGTTCAACCTATGGGGTGGATTTTGATGGTTTGTTCTCAATATTCTCATGGGTATTCAATAAATAAGGTATGGTGATCCTTAATCCTTAGTTATCCATTCATCTAAGGAGTAAATCATCGATTTTCAAATATGATTCAAAGATAGAAATTCCCAATTTCCATCTAACCATGGGTTGTTTCTCAAATTGATTTCCAAAGCATGGTTATGACAAATTACTGATTATATATTATTTTATGACTAATTTCAATCATATTTCATGATGAACCCATGTTCTCTCTGATTGTCAAATTAGCCTATGTCTTGGGCATTGTGATCTAGACTTTGTAATTATTGAATGGTGATTCTAGCATGTTGAATTCCATATATGTAATGTCTTAGTTGTATATTGATGGTGAATTGTTAATGAGTGATTCATTTGTATCAAGGTTTGATGTGTTGAATGAGAGTAGTCTATAGTTCTCATATTTTCTATAGATTACTAATGCAGTTTCAATGTGATCTCGATTCTATGGTAAATTGAAGCATGATTTCGTTTATACAGTTTTTCCTTTAGCTACTATTTAATACATGCATTAATGTTGCTTATAGGAATTGATCATGATTATTAAAGCTTGGAGGAAATTTTAAGTTTGCCCTATTCTCTCTACATTTTATATAAAATTTCTAGTTGATGTATTCTTGTATGGCATTGTGTGGTATGGTCCACAAGTTGCGGTGTTTACCTTGTAATCATACTACATATGTTTTGATCATCGCCTTGAAGGAAATTCTATCTTGAAAGTGTTGTTATGATGATCAAACAATGTGAAGTATTATGCCTAGTCTCTGATGCTAGTTTAGGATCTAGTTTATATTCAAACGACTATTAGGTCCAGGTGTAGTCTACAGGTTGAAGTTCGGATACTGTTGTGTACTAGGTTACCTACCTATGTACCACTACATGAATATGTTGTATTAAACATTATTAAGAGTCCTAGATGTATATGATGAATATGTGTTACCTCCTATGTTATGATTGTTGGTTTGTGGTATATAGTTCCTATTACTCTATATATGAGTTGTCTATGGTTAAAGGGAATTGAATAAGTATTGTCATATTTATGAGGTGGCTGCCTTAATGTTAGGATTGTTTCCTTTATATTATTATGTTTTCCAATGTACAAAGATTCACACCTCATGAATGCTTATCAATGCTTAATAGATTCATGGTTTCTAATGAAAGGATAATTCTCATATGCACTAATATCTAGTAATATTCATGTTAAGTATATGTTTTTGAACTAAGATATGTATCCCTTAACCATGATTACTTGATAGGTGTACTAGTATGGGCATGGGTATGTGACCTTGTGTATGCATTGCACATTATGCCTCGATAGAATAGATCAGCGATTTGGTTTTTTATGTATATGAATATGAATACATTGTTATGTTATGAGTGTGTAAAATGTCTTGAATGTTTATATGAAATGATTGCTCATATAGTTACACCAATACACTTATGCACTAATATTGTAAACTAGAACATGTGTAGCCTTAATAAGATTATGTGGAAGGTTTGCTCACATATATGTACATACACACACACATGTATGATGATCTAGAAAAAGGAGGGGTGCTTCGAAGGTGTTCCCAGGAGTACGTTAAACAAGATAGGTGCTTGCATACGTTATGTCCATGTGAAAGGGTTTCTCATATTACTTCAGTTAATGAACTTTTGTCTATAACCTATGAGTTAAGCATATGATTGGTTACCTCTCCTAAGCCTTTATTTTAAAAAGTAATGATATAATGTCTTTTCAATTAAGGTTACTTAGCTTAGAAAAAAGGTAACTTGTAGATGAGGGGGTGGCACCTACCCAAGGAGGGAAGGTAGGGTTCACCATAGTCCTCAAACGGTTTATAGCCTTACACCCCAACAAGGGCATAGTGTGATAGACGTCCCTAAAGCTCCATAATCTATGCTTGCCACATAGGATCTATCAAGTTATATTACTTCAGATGCCAGCATGTGTTAATGTTCTTCCATGGCTATGTAAGAGAAACTTGTTTGGGTGTAAGTGTCTACAACACAAAATTCCATGTTTATAACTCATAGTATTAATTTCAGTTATGGCTATAGTTTACCTAATGGAAAATGGATAATGGAAGTATATGACTAGGAACATAACTATGATAAACTAAGAGAAGTTACTTAGTGTAGGTCGGGGTAATGGACTTCATCTATGCATTGCACAAGTATCTCTTAAAGGGAGTTGTAGGAAGGTGTTGTAATGTATATGATTATGTTTATGTTCCATATGAATGATGTTGTAATGTTGTATACTTATTTTGATGATATGCATGGTATGAGTCGACATGATGTGTCCATAACTTATATTCATATTATGGGTCTTATTGACTATATGATGAAGTTCTGCTTGACATGAAGGAGGTTGTCTATTCCTGTCTTGTTGATGGTTGAAGGGAATTTTCAATCTTGTAGTCTCTTTGTAGGTTTACATAGTATCTGTTAGGTTATGGGACTTAACATATAAATTGTAGAAGTACACTTTGAAGGCAATATGTGTAGGTACTATGTAGTTCTTATGTTTTGAATTACTTTTATGTATGCATGTGTTGGGTTAATGAAGGTTTTTTGAATAATTCCCTAGTGGCCTTAATGTGATGGTTGTGTGTGGGTAGTTTTATGAGACATTGTCTATACATTGCACCAAGCATTACCAGAGGGTTACAATAGAAGATTGGGAGTTAAAGTAAAAGTAAAGAGTTCACGATAAAATGAAGTAAGTTCATTGTAATTTATAGTGAGTTTACTGTAAAGTAGTGAGTTATATGCCTTAAATGAAATTTGTGGTTTTATATGATGTGTGACCAAAGAATATTACCATATGAAGTATGTCAATTATATAATGCTTATTATATAAATGTTTTATAAAGTTTTCACAAAAATGGCATGATGTATGATTCAAAGTAAAATGTCCCTTTAAAATGCATCTTTTGCATGGTTGTCATACTTAGTACATTTTTGTACAAACACCATTCTTCTCTACCGTTATACACAATGTGTAGGTTATGGATGGTTAAATGATTTCCATTTGGTGAAGAGATTGATAGATATTTCTAAAGCTCAAGGAAAAGATTCCTTAAGATTCAACGATTTCCTATGTCAATGTTCATACTTAAGGTTATGTAATAGATTAGTAATAATTTTTTGTTGTGAAGGGTCATGTTCTTTTGCCAATCTATTCTATGATGTTGAGTCTAAGATGGAAAAAGAGAGTTAGAGTCTATCTAAGTATTTTGACTTATATTCTAATATAATGGAAATAATTTTCTAACATATGATGTTCTATAAAAAGTTTTAAATTTTCTACTAAATTTATGAATACAATGTGATGAATGATAACAATGGCATTTATAAGATCTCCAAGGGGTCAAGTATGCCATTTTATTTCTAGAGGGTGCTCCCGGGCTGGTACAAGTTAATAGTCCCACTACAGAGTTCTTCTCAAAGTTTTTCATAGAGATTTCATGATCAAACCTTTAATATTTCGATCTAGGAATGGGTTCTATATCAATATGTTTTCAAAGGATTTCTCTTGATGAATCGATGATAATATTTTTTTTTAACATTAATATCAATCAAATCTAATTATGAACCCATGTTCTCTTTAAACATGTATTGTGTTCGTATATTTGCATTGATGGAATTGTTATTATATTACGTTAAATTTCCTATATCTACATATTAATATGGATATTGCTGATGAATTATTCATGAGTGATCCACGTGGATCATTATATGAATGTTTGAACAAGACTAGCCTATGCTATTTTATGTGTTCACATTGATCTCGACATTATGACAATTGTTGTAGGTTTTTGATTATGTATATATCATTGTAGCTACTACCTTAGGTTGATTTTATGGATGAATTGTGTATGAATCCTAGGTGATCAAATAAAAGGAATCTTGGTAAGGATTGATTTACAGTTTTTAGCCTATAGATTTATTATTCTACGAATGTGGTGCGATCTTTATTATAGGTTAAAGGAAGTATGATTTAGACTAGATAACTACTTCTTTATATACTACCCTACATGTGTATTGTTTGTCAATATATAATTTATGATAAAAACAAGGGAGATGGGTAGGTAATCTATGTTTCTATACATTCTAGTCAATTGACAATATAATGTATATATTAGTACAATGATCTAGTACTAGCTTATGCTTGACATCGTATATGATTAATTCTACTTTAGATGCTGCCTAAAATATGTTATGATGATGAATTACGTGTTGTTGTTCCAATGTGGATAGATAATGAAGAACTTGATCTCCACTTATAGATTAGTATTCACTGTATTATATAATCTATAAGTTATAAATGTATTATTTCGTCTATGAAGAGATACTTGTTGTTTCCCCCCTATACATTAACTAATTATTAAAGATTAATATTTATTAAAGATTATCAAGGGCTTATGGATTTTTAAGAATTTCTCTATTGCTGTACTCCTCTACTTCACTACTTCTCTATAGTATTATTGATAGAATTATCCTTGTATGGCATTGTGTGGTATGCTCCACTTTTTATGGTGGTGTTTACCTTATTGACAATACATATTTGTTCATTATGGCCTTGAAGGCAATTATACTATGAATGTTTGTTGGTGAGGAATCACTCAAGGTGCAGCCTATGCCTAGTTTACTATACTAGCTATGATCTAGGTTGGATTGCTAATGTTAGGAACATGGAAGTGGTCATGTTAACCTTATATATGTGATTCAAATTATGAGGTCCTATAATTTAGTATGTGAAGTAAAGCTAAGATAGGTGCATAATGTCACGACCCAAAATCGGGCCGCGACTGGCACCCACACTTACCCTCCTATGTGAGCGAACCAACCAATCTAACCTTAACATTTCAATGCAATAACTATAGAAAATAATGCGGAATACTTAAACTCATTAGTAAAATCAATAATCAACTTCTATAACTCAAAAACTTATCATTATCCCCAGAATCTGGAAGTCATCACCACAAGAACATCTACAATCAATGACTAAACTAAGAGTATTCTAAAAGCTAAAAATACATAAGAAGCTAGTCCGTGCCGGAGATTCAAGGCATCAAGACATGACGGAGGAGATCCAGTCCAAGCTAGAAGCGTTAGCTCACCCTGAAGATCCGGTGTGACGAAGACTGGCTTGAATTAATGTTGAGTCGAAGATGACGACACGTTTGCTGCATTCCACAATTAAACAAGAAGAAAACAATAAAAGTAGGGGTCAGTACAAAACACGGGTACTGAGTAGATATCATCGGCCAACTCAAAATAGAAAATAGTATGTATTAAGAAATATCATAAAATCAACTAATATCCTTACCATGCAGCATTTACAGTTATCATAACCCTTGGTTACAACACCAAGCACATCAATGAGGACTCACACCTCCTCATCATACTCATTTGGGAATTTAGTTCATTAGATTGGATATATTAACATATTTCAAGATTCATTATCTTATTCCCCTCGTCTCGGTACGTGACACTCCGCTCCTCAATATACTATCCTGGTACCAGAACGTGGCACCCGATCCATATACTATCCTGGTGTCGGAACGTGACACTCCGATCCTCATATACTATCCTGGTACCGGAACGTGGCACCCGATCCATATACTATCCTGGTGTCGGAACGTGACACTCTGATCCTCATATACTATCCTGGTACCGGAACGTGGCACCCGATCCCCTAATCTCACTACTTTCATTCATCAAGCCTTCTTTTATACCAAGACATCATCATTAACAAAGTAGATTAGGGTTTCTTTTCAAGATTTGGGATTCAATAGTTTCATCATGCTTATTTATTCACAATTACATAATAACATCATTCATGCAAGCATACAATTAAGCATATAGAAGGTTTACAATACTACTAACACATATCATTCGCTATTAAGAGTTTACTACGAATAGCATGAAAACCATAACCTACCTCCACCGAAGATTAGAAATCAAGCAAGCAAGTTCCCAAAGCTTTGTTCTTCTTCTCGTTTCTCCTCTTTCTCGTTCGTTTCTCTCTCTTTTTTTGTCTCTCTTTGTTCTTTCTATTTTTCTTATTCAACCCTCTTTCTTTTACCCTAATTAGTATATAATTAAGAATAAAAGGTGGCAATAATACCCCACTAATTAACTTAGGGTTACCTCTTTTAACCCTCAAGAATTTGAGTTATTAATATAAACCCACGAAATCTATAATTAAGGAAAGAATAGTCCAAAAACGTCCCTTAAAACTTCACCTAAAATCTGACTCTGCCTGGGATTTGCGCAACCTGTGACAGGCCGTCGTGCCTGCGACGGTCCGTCCTGCAGGTCGTCGCAGAGTTCAGAGACCCCGATTTCCACCAAGGGTCTGTGACGGTCCGTCACACCTGTGACGGTTCGTCCTGCCATTCCGTCACAAAGTTCAGAGAGTTGATCTTCAGTACCCAATTTCAGATTTTCTAAGTGTTTTAAAACGTTGGATCACGACGGTCCGTCACACCTGTGACGGTCCGACCTGCCATTCCGTCACAAAGTTCAGAGAGTCGATTTTAGCACCCAATTTCAGATTTCTAAGTATTTTGGGATGAGACCCCCTCGACGGTCTGTCGTGCCCATGACGTTCCGTTGTTGGGTCCGTCGCTTCTGCCAGTTTTTCCTGAATTGAAGTCTGTTGCTCAAAACGACTAAACGGGTCGTTACACACAATGACTAGAGCTTACTGTAAAGATATTGTAACTCTTGAATAAATGAGTCTTTTACTATGCTATCTATTGTATGTGGTTCTGTGATGTATCATTCACTAGGATAACTTGATAATTTTAGTAGTATTGGCAAGGGTATGGAACCTTGTCTATGAATTGGACATGTGTGCCTTCATAGGAAAATTCCTAGGTTGGTCTTCTATGTACAGGCATAGGATTTTATGAACATGTCATGAATATTAATAACATGTTACGATGTTTAAGTATATGATATGATGAATTATGAATGATAATAGTGTATTTTTGTTATATATGAAAGAATTGCTAATGTAGTTATACCTATACACACACACAATGAATATGAACATGTATGACATTAATGTGTTATGTAAGAGGTTTGCACAAAGATAAGTATACACACATATGTATGACTGTTTAGTAAATTGAGTGGCCTTGAATGGTATGCTCAAGTGTACATATGCTATGTCCATGTGAAAGGCATTTTCACATAAAGTAAGTTTATGAACTCTCATCTATGACCTATGAGCTAATTATATGAGGAGTTAATCTCCTAAATCCTATATTTTATAAGTAATAATAATAAAAGGCTTTTTAATAAGGGGAACTTAGCTTAACACTGAGTTAACTTGACAATGGGAGGTGTTTGTTTCCCTTGGAGAAAGATTCATCATTGGGTTCTCATAAGGTGTTGACTTCCTTTGGAGTAATATTCACCTATGGTTGCACATGAGGTCTAGACTTTCCTTGAGGAAGATTCACCCATGATTTTTTATGAACTGAGATTCCACTGCCAATGAGCATGCAAAGGGATCTAGCAAGTGAATTCAATAGTATGCTAGCACATGTTAATTTTGTATGTTGGGTAGGTAAGAACACCTTCAATTTGTGTAGGTCTCTACTACACCATATTCAATGTAGCATCCACTGTCATAGTGTAGGTGAAGTCTATTGTTTCCCTAAAGTAAAATGGACAATGGATGTAAAGTAAGTACTCTAACTAGGACAAACTAATTTAGTTGCTTAGTGTAGGTGGGCGTATAGGACTTCACCTACACATTGCACAAGGGTCTCTTGAGGGAATCCCTAGGAATGTGTTCTAATGAATGTATCTATTTATATGTTCCTTATGCATGACTTTGTAGTGATTTTCTACTAGTTGTTATTAATGCATGGTGTGAGCCTATATAAAGTGGTCTTGTTGTATATGCATAATACTAATCTTAATGAATGTATGGTAAAGGTCTTGCTTTAAATGAATGAAGTTTTCTTCACTTGTTAGGTTGATGTGAAGTGACATTAGTATTTGTACAAAGTAAATTATGGTTCACTCTAATGTCATTAATGTCTTGACTCAAGTGTATTTATGATGTATTATGCTTAAATCGTGGTATATGTTGTCTTATATAAGTTGTATCAATGTTTTGTCCTGTGACATTAATGTGATGCAATGCACCAAGTATCACTAAAGGGTTACATCGGAGGTAAATGAGAAAAAGAGGAATTTCATTTTAAATTCTTACTGTAAAGTCGAGTTAGGTTACTGTAATGGGACATCAATTGTGCCTTAAATGCATTGTATGATTCGATACGTTATATGATTTATAAATATGCATATATAAAGTATGTGAATTGTATAAATGTTATTTTATCAAGGTTTCAAGAAAAAGTCCCTTTTAAATGCATTATTTTGCATTGTTGCCATACTCAGTGCATTCTTGTACTAACTCCATTCTTCTTTACTTTTTACATAAAGTGTAGGTTATGGATGCTTAAAGGATGTCTTTAAATAATGAGGAGATTGCTATGACATTCCTAAGATCAAGGAAAGGGGTCCTTAAGTTCGAAGGATTCCCTACTTATGGTTTACTATAAAGTTCTATAATATAGTAATTAGGTATTATATTTTAAGGGTCGTGTCCCTAATAAACTGTAATGATGTTTAGTATAGGGTGGCAAAAAAATAATTCTCTTTAACTATATATTGTGATATATTATATATAATGGAAGTGTTGTTCTAGTATATGATGTGATAAAAATGTTTTAAAGTTTCAACTAAATTTACCCATGAGAATGTTATTAATGATATTATAGGATTGTATAAGACCTGCGAAATGTCATGTATTATGAATGGGAATTATGAACGTCTTGATTGTTGAAACTATTCTTTTCATTATATGGAATGCCTAGGGAAGTCTATGGTTTATATTATACATAGTTCTTTAATTATTCATGATGAACCCTTCTTCCTTAATACCTATGTTATGAATTGAAGTTTGTTGGGATAGTGATAATACAAATGAATTAGTATTGTATAGATTATTGTTCTATTATGTTGTTAAAACTATTCACGGGTGGAATTGATTGGTTGATGGTAAAATGATGAATGATGGCTTATAAAGGATATTTGGTTAGTCTTTATAATATCAAACCTTTAGTTAAATTATTATTTCTTGTGCTTAGTGATGAAATATTGATTGAAATAAACCTTATTATATGATTGATTAGGGTTGATATGATGTTGAATTTAAATGTGAGTTGTTGGCTAAGATACAATGATATAAAGTTGGTGATGAATTTCGTATGGCCTTATTATGATATGGAGTTGTAAATGTGCTAACGTCCCATGTGTGAATTGTATTGAAAGGACATATTTATCAAATTCCTATTGAGCTTATGAGAATGATTATATAAGGGACAGATTCCTATGACCTATATTAAGATATGATTATTAAGGAGAGACATTTAAAAATGGAAAATATCTTAGCACCGAGTGAACTATTAGTGAGAAGTGTTCCTTCCTACCTAGGGAAGGTAGGATCACTATTGTACTGATGAGATTGGACACTATAATGCATGTAGCATGAAGAGGGTCCAAAATACATCTGGTAGTTTTTGACTATGTTGCCCCCATAGGAATACTTGCTAGTGGATCAACGTCGATGCTATGTTCATGTTATGGTCCAACCTTGGCAAGTAGTACAACATCATTCGGTGTACGTTTTCATGACACTAGATTCCATGTTAGCTCATGTTGTATATATTGGTTCAGGTAAGATATTCGCAACGGTAAAATAAAGTAATGAAGTTAACTCTAACTAGGATAACCTAAGTGGATTAAATTAGCCTTGATTGGTGTATGGATCTCTAACTATTTATATTAGTAGTTAGGCTTGAGGGTAGTCTTAGAAAGATGTCCTTATATGCTTTTATGCTTATACATGTAAATGCTATATATATGTTGATCTTAACTCTTAATGACACGAAGTCATATTTTCTTCACTTGTGAACATGTGCCTGGCATATATTGCTAATGTGTGATGATGTCTAATCTAAATGATATATATGTAAAGCTACGCCTTTCTTATAGTTATTTTTGGGTTTCTTTTATTTAGTGAGGCTTGAAATGTTATTTACCATTGCTCTAGAGAACTTAATGGGAGTGTATGTGTGATTCCCTTGCGTAGGTTATGATATTATGAACTCTAATGCATGCTTGTTGATATTATAACTTTATTATAGAGTTGTCTTGATAATGTGCTCAATTATGTTGGTATGCCTGTTAACTTTACTAGAATTGATAGCGTTTGTCTTGCGATGTACATGGTCTTGACTTAAAAAATACTTGCTTATGGACTTGTATTTGTTCTTGAATGTTCATAAGATATTTTCAAAATGGATTTTCACACTTTTAACTAAATGTAACTTTTTGTCATGATTTTTATGTTGTATGTGCATATAATCCTATAATTATTACAAATGATGTGCTAACCCAATTTATCTCTTTTTCCCGAAATTTATAGGTTCTGGTCATTGAGAATATTCTTGTCATTATAAGGAAAGGCTTGTAAAAATTCTTGAAGTGGGTATATCCTCAAGTCCTAGGATGATGCCTTGTTATTACACTAGCTATGTTTCTTTTTTATAGAGTAAGGAAAATCATTTCATTGTACTTATGTCAAGATGTTGTAAGCCCAATATGAAACTTATACATTGTGTAAGGACTTATTCCCATCTTGTTCGACTCTCTTTAGATGGTTTAATATGAGATATACCTTTTAAGATATGTTATGTATTATATATATATATATCCAATAAAATTATAATACAATGTAATCTTCTTATACGAATGGTCTATGTATAATCTATATTAGTATATTATGTGTAAGAGTGTTTTCTAAGTAAATCTCATGATTTAATTGTAGATGAAAAACTTTTAAAATTTTCCACATTTTTAACAAATGAATGTATTGCTTAATGCTAAGACACTAGTCTTTATCGTCACAGCGAAACGATGACATTGGTTATGTCTAGGGAATGCTCCACGGATGTGACACATACAAAGTTTATCACGACCGAGGAGCACCCCCTTGACGTGACTGGTGTCGTCATCCTCGGAGAGGATTAAGACTAACCTCTTAGACTTTGTCATTACATTTAATATGTTAAAAAGTTAAGAAAATTAAATCTTTTCAGATATATCAATATAGTGAGGTTTAAATACACCACTCGATTACACATCATATATACATATAGAGTTTACATACACTCCTCACATAGGAATCTTATATAGGCTTATACTTTTAAGTTACATACACAATATACAAAGAGAGTCTAATAGGGATGTCTAATATTTAAACCATCTAGAACGAGTAGAAAATTCGGGCATAGCCCATACTTCTTAGAACAAAAGCCACATATGCACTTAAAAAAATGAAGTGCTAACCCCATTTCTCCCTTTCCCCCAACATTTTAGGTTCCTGCTATTGAAGAGATTTTGGCCATTTGTACGGAAGGCTTACAATCATTTTAGATGTGGATATTTCCTCAAGTCCAAGGAAGATTCCTTATTTATTACTATATCTATGTTTATTTTTTATCGTCTATGGACGATCTTTTCATTCTACTTATATCAAGATATTGTAATCCCTATGTGGCATTGATACATTGTATAAGGGATTATGTCATATTGTTTGACACAGTTTAGATGGCTTAAGACATTCCTTTTATGAGTATATTGTCTATTATATATATATATATCTGTGTGTGTATATATATATATATATATATATATATATATATATTCTAGTAAAGTAGAATATATATACTCAATATGAACATATTATGTGTAAGCAATAGGTTCAAGTAAACCTCATCAATTAGTGTAGATTAAAAGTTTTAATCTTTCTTTATTTTTTAACCTATGAATGTAAGGATGAGTGCAAAAAGGATAGTTTTTTACGTCTTGGGGGTTCTAAACGTATATGACCTTATAATTCTTGTTTTGTTTAATTGGTTTAGTGAGGTTATGTGTCCTTACTTAGTCATTGCACTAGTGGAGTTAATGGGTTGATGAATGATGGTCTTGCTTAGGTTATGATATTATGAATTCTTATGCATGATTGTTGATACTATAACTTCATGATAGAGTTATCTTGATTATCCTCTAAATTATGTTAATATGTATGTAAACTTGAATAGACCTTGAATGGTTGGCCTTTTCATGTACATGGTCTTGACTTATGAATTATATTCTTATTTAATTGTATTTTGTTCTTCAATGAGCATAAGGTATTTTTAAAGTGACTTTGCATGCTTTTGAATAAATGTCCCTTTTGGCAGGATTTCTGTGTTTTATGTGCATATGATCCTATACTTGTCACAAAGTTCAACTCCGAGGATAATGACTTTTTATTGCTATATAAATAATTCTTTATTGTAGTCTAAAGACGATCATTTCATTCTTCTTCTTTCAAGATGTTTTAGGACCTATGTGGCATTTACACAGTGTGCAAGGGCTTCAACCCATATGGTTCGACTCTTTTTAGATGGTGTAATTTGAGACATCTCTTTTAAGAGTATATTGTGTATTATATATATGTTCTATAAAAGTAGAAAATATGTAATCATATTATGCCAAGGGTCTCTGTATACTATATATGAATATATTATTTGTAAGCGAGAGGTCTATGTAAACCTCATGTAGTAAGTGTAGATAAAAAAGTTTTAAATTTTCTGCATTTTTAACCTATGAATGTAATGATGAATGCTAATAGGATAGTCTTAGTGTTTATGAGGATGATGACGGCGGTTATGTCTAGAGGGTACTCCCCGGATATAACAAACTTTATATTAGAGAATGAGGTTTATTATCCCCAGAAAATATTTCTCATCGAACCATATCTATGTAGATTTGTATCCATAAATGTGAGGCTCACCACGCTTATGAATGATTCACAATTATGAATAAGAGACTCTGTGATGCTTTGAAAGTCTCATGTTCTTGTATTCATATGTCGTTCCTCCAGTGCTTTGTCATGTGATTTCACTGAAATATTTTATTGTGGTTATATGTTTGAATATCGAAGGGGAAGCAGAATGAATGTGTAACAACCTGTTTAGTCATTTTGAGCAGCAGACTTCAATTCTGGAAAAACTGGCAGAAACAACGGACCCCACGACGGACCGTCGCAGCGTCTCGTTTCAAAACACTTAGAAAATCTGAAATTGGGTACTGAAAATCGACTCTCTAAACTTCGTAACGGAATGGCAGGACGGACCGTCACAGACCCTTCAGAGAAATTGAGTCTCTGAAGTCTGTGACGGAGCAGCAGGACGGACCGTCGCAGGCGCGACGGGCCGTCACAGACTGCGTAATCCCAGTCTGGGTCGGATTTCTTTATACGTTTTAACGGACGTTTTTGACTATTCCTGCTTTAATTATAAAGTTAGTGGGTTAAATTTTAATAAGTCTAATTACTTGGGGGTTAAAAGAGGTAACCTTAAGTTAATTAGTGGGTTATTATAGCCATCTTTTATTCTTAATTATATGCTAATTAGGGTAAAAGAAAGAGGGTTTGAATAATGAAAATAGAAAGAACAAAAAGAGAGAGAGGATCGATCGAGAAAGGAGAAACGAAGAGGAAAACACAAAGCTTTGGGAATTTGCTTGCTTGATCACTAATCTTCGGTTGAGGTAGGTTATGGTTTTCATGCTATTCGTAGTAAACTCTTAATAGCGAATGATATGTGTTAGTAGTATTGTAAACCCTTCTATATGCTTAATTGTATGCTTGCATGAATGATGTGATTATGTAATTATGAATAAATAAGCATGATGAAGCTATTGAATCCCAAATCTTGAAAAGAAACCCTAATCTACTTTATTAATGATGATGCCTTGGTATAAAATAAGGCTTGATGATCGAAAGTGGTGAGATTAGGGGATCGAGTGCCACGTTCCGGTACCAGGATGGAGATAGAGGATTGGGTGCCACGTTCCGGTACCAGGATAGAATGAGGATCAGAGTTTCACGTTCCGACACCAGGATAGTATATGGATCGGGTGCCACGGTCCGGTACCAGGATAGAATGAGGATCGGACTGTCACGTTCCGACAGTAGGATTATATATGGATCAGGTGCTACGTTCCGGTACCAGGATAGAATGAGGATCGGAGTGTCACGTTCCGACACTAGGATAGTATATGGATCGGGTGCCACGATCCGGTACCAGGATAGAATGAGGATCGGAGTGTCATGTTCCGACACCACGATTATATATGGATCGGGTGCCACGTTCTGGTACCAGGATAGAATGAGGATCGGAGTGTCACGTTCCGACACCAGGATAGTATCTTGATCAGAGTGTCACGTATCGATAGGAGGGGAATAAATATAATGAATCTTGCAAGATGCTAATATACTCAATTTAATGAATCTAATTCCCAAATGACTATGGTATTGAGGCTTGAGTCCTCATGTGTGAACTTGACGGTAATTGTTAATGATACAGTACTTGTTGTTGCTACATGTTCAGTATCATAGTTGATTTTATGATATTGCTTAATATATATTGTTTTCTATTTCGAGTTGGCCGATGATATCTACTCTGTACCCTTGTTTTGTACTGACCCCTACTTTTATGTTTTCTTCTTGTTATTTGTGGAGTGCAGCAAACGTGCCGTCGTCTTCGACTCAACATTAATTCCAGCCAGTCTTCACTACACCAGAAATTCAGGATGAGCTAATGCTTCTAGCTTGGACTGGATCTTCTTCTTCAAGTCTTGATGCCTTGAACGTCCGGCATGGACTAGCTTTCTATGTATTTTTAGCTTCTTAGACATTTTTAGTTAGTAATTTGATCATAGATGTTCTTGTGATGATGTCTTCCAGATTTTGGGGAATAAAAGTTATTGAATTGGCTTTTATTTAATAAGCTTAAGTCTTCTGCATTATTTTCTGTTGATATACGTTGAAATGATAAGGTTTAGATTGGTTGGTTCGCTCACATAGGAGGGTAAGTGTGGGTGCCAGTCGCGGCTCGGTTTTGGGTCGTGACAAACTTGGTATCAGAGCATTAGGTTTGTTGGTCTCATCACACAAGAACGAGTCTAGTAGAGTCTTAAGGAACGGTAGGGGGACGCCTTTACTTTTCTTTGAGGGGCTATAAGACTTTAGGAAAATTCCATTCTTTCTTCTCACTTTCGTGCTACTACTTGAATCCAATTGGTATCTAGGGGATACAAATTGGTATCTGACCATCTTCATTCTATTTCGCAAATGGTTAGAACTAGAGCAACGACTGCGCCAACACCAACACCGGCAAGACAAGAAACGTCTGAGCCAGCCACTGGGGCTGTGGCTCGAGGAAGAGCAACGGCAAGAGGCCGTGGTAGAGGTCGTGGGAGGACGTCCTCTAGAGGGAGAGGACGAGTACCTAGCCCATCTGATGCTAGGGCGGTGACTCCTCCACCGACTGAGGAAGTAGTAAGAGAGGGTGAGGAAGGGGAGAATGAACAAGTGCAAAATGATGAATTGCCACCCCAACCTACCCCAGAGATGATCAATCAGGTTCTTGCTTATCTTAGTGGGTTATCTGATCAGGGCCAGACACCTCCAGTGTTTTCTGCACCAGCACCTCAGGTTCCGGAGGTACAACATGCGGCTACTATGGCTCCTCGTATGGATGCCTCATTGGACATAGGCACGTTTCCACGTCTGACTACTGGGCCTATAATGACAAATGATCAGCATGAACTTTTCAGTATGTTCTTGAAATTGAAACCTCTAGTCTTCAAGGGTGCTGAATCTGAGGATGCTTACGATTTTCTGGTTGACTGTCATGAGCTACTACACAAGATGGGTATAGTAGAACAGTTTGGTGTTGAGTTCGTGAGTTATCAGTTTCAAGGGAACGCCAAAATGTGGTGGCGGTCACATGTTGAGTGTCAACCAACAGAGGCACCACCTATGACTTGGGCCTCATTCTCTAGCTTGTTTATAAAGAAGTATATCTCCCGGACTTTGAAGGATAGGAAAAGGGATGAGTTCTTGAGCCTAGAGCAAGGTAGGATGTCGGTTAATGCATATGAGGCTAGGTTTTGCGCACTATCCAGGTATGCCACTCAACTTTATTTTAGTCCACAAGAGCGGATTTGCCGGTTTGTGAAGGGGTTGAGGTCAGAGTTGCGGATTTCGGCCATAGAGGTAGCGGCTACACAAAGTGCTTCCAAGAAGTGGTAGACTTCCTGATAGAGGTGGAAGGAGTGAAACCCGATGACTTGACCTCGACATCGACATCAAAAAGGTTTCGAAAGGGAGGTGAGTTTAATGGTTCTTACCCTAGAGGACAAGGTTTCGGAGGTTACTCAGTCCGACCGATTCAGTCTTCACTACAGACCGTAGTTGGGGGTAAACCTCAGACCGGTCAACACTTCCTTGAGAGACCTATGCATGAACCCAGAGAATGCTATGGATGTGGGGAGATTGGACATATTAAGAGATATTATCCAAAACAGAGTTACCGACCCCCAATAGCTAGAGGTAGAGGTGGTTATGGAAGAGGCCGTCATTCTGGAGGACGCGGTGGTCGAGGTAATGGTGGTCACCAAAACGGCCGGGGTGATGGGCAAACTGGAGCCACTACATCACAACATGGTAGGGGCAACGGACAGACAAGTAATGGGGCCCATTGCTACGCCTTTCCTGGGAGATCTGAAGTAGAGACATCAAATGCTATCATCACAGGTAATCTTTTGATTTGTGATTGCATGGCTTCTGTATTGTTTGATCCTGGATCCACATTTTCTTATGTATCTTCCTCATTTGGTAATGGTCTAAATTTACGTTGTGAATTACTTGACATGCCTATTAATGTTTCTACTCCGGTGGGTGAGTCTGTGGTAGTTGAAAAGGTATATAGGTCTTGTTTGGTGAACTTTGTGGGGATCAACACTTATGAAGATTTGGTTATCTTAGAAATGGTTGATTTTGATGTAATTCTCGGTGTGACTTAGCTTTCTCCGCAATTTGCGATCTTGGATTGTAATGCTAAAACGGTGACGTTAGCCAAGCCTGGGACAGATCCGTTAGTGTGGGAGGGTGACTACACTCCCAATCCGGTGCGTATCATCTCCTTTCTTCATGCTAAGAAAATAGTTAGTAAAGGGTGTTTGGCTTTCTTGGCACATCTCAAGGATGACACTACCCTATTACACTCGATTGAGTCAGTTTCGGTAGTTCATGAGTTTTTGGATGTGTTCCCCGCAGATCTTCCTGGTATGCCACCGGATAGGGATATTGACTTCTGTATTGATCTTAAACCGGGTACTCGCCCATTTCTATACCCCCTTATAGAATGGCTCCCGCCGAATTGAGAGAGTTAAAGGCCCAACTTCAAGAGTTGTTGAGCAAAGGCTTCATTAGGCCAAGTGCATCTCCTTGGGGTGCTCCGGTTTTGTTTGTGAAGAAGAAGGATGGGAGTTTTCGGATGTGCATAGACTACCGGCAGTTGAACAAGGTAACCATAAAGAACAAGTATCCTCTTCCTCGCATTGATGACCTGTTCGATCAGTTGCAAGGTGCTTGTGTCTTCTCTAAGATTGACTTGAAATCCGTTTATCATCAATTGAAATTACGGGCAACGGATGTGCCAAAGACTGCTTTTAGAACCAGGTATGGGCATTACGAATTTGTAGTGATGCCTTTTGGTCTTCCGAATGCCCCTGCTACATTCATGAGTTTGATGAACGGGATTTTTAAGCCGTATTTGGATCTCTTTGTGATCGTTTTTATTGATGATATACTGATATACTAAAAGAGCAAGAAGGAACATGAAGAGCATTTGAGAATGGTATTGGAAATGTTGAGGGAGAAAGAGCTTTTTGCCAAGTTCCCTAAGTGTGAGTTTTGGCTAGATGCAGTGTCCTTCTTGGGGCATGTAGTTTCTAAGGATGGAGTGATGGTGGATCCTTCTAAGATTGAGATAGTGAAGAATTGGGTAAGACCTACTAATGTGTCAGAAATAAGAAGCTTTGTTGGGTTAGCGAGCTATTACCGTCGATTCGTCAAGGGATTCTCTTCCATTGCTTCCCAATTGACGAACTTGACTAAGCAGAACATTCCATTTGTATGGTCGGATGAGTGTGAGGAAAGCTTTCAGAAGCTCAAGACTCTGTTGACTACTACACCTATTCTCACCTTGCCAGTGGAAGGTAAGAATTTCATTGTCTATTATGATGCATCCTATTCGGGTTTGGGTGCAGTGCTAATGCAAGAGAAGAATGTAATTGCTTATGCTTCAAGACAATTAAAAGTGCATGAACGTATTTATCCAACTCATGATTTGGAATTGGCTGCGGTAGTGTTTGCCTTAAAACAATGGAGGAACTATCTGTATCGGGTTAAGTGTGAGATCTATACTAATCATCGTAGCCTACAGTATGTCTTTACTCAGAAAGATTTGAACTTGAGACATAGGAGATTGATGGAACTACTGAAGTACTACGACATCACTATTTTGTATCATCTGGGGAAGGCGAACGTTGTAGCGGATGCTTTAAGTAGAAAGGAGGGGAGCATGGGAAGTCTAGCTCACTTGCAAGCTTCTAGACGCCCGTTGGCTAGAGAAGTTCAGATTCTGGCTAACGACCTTATGAGATTAGAAGTAAATGAGAAGGGAGGATTTTTAGCTTGTGTGGAGGCAAGATATTCCTTCCTTGACAAGATTAAGGGAAAGTAGTTTAATGATGAAAAATTTATCCAGATCCGAGATAAAGTGTTGCAAGGAGAGGCTAAAGAAGCAACAATCGATGAGGAAGGTGTTTTGAGGATTAAGGGAAGGGTATGTGTACCCCGCGTCGATGATTTGATCAACACTATTCTGACAGAGGCTCATAGTTCAAGGTATTCGATATATTTGGGTGCCATTTTGATATTGCTCGATATATACTGTTCGCCATTTTGAGTTGACCGATGATATCTACTCAGTACCCGTGGTTTGTACTAACCCCTACTTTTATGTTTTCTTTTTGTTATTTATGGAGTACAGCAAACGTGCCGTCATCTTCGACTCAACAGTAACTCAAGCCAGTCTTCGTCACACCGGATCTTCAGGGTGAGCTAACGCTTCTAGCTTGGACTGGATCTTCTTCTTCAAGTCTTGATGCCTTGAACTTCCGGCATGGACTAGCTTCTTATGTATTTTTTAGCTTCTTAGAAACTCTTAGAATTAGTAGTTTAAAGTAGATGTTCTTGTGATGATGACTTCCAGGTTTTGGGAATAATAGATGTTGAATAATAATAGTTATTGATTTTATTAATGAGTTTAAGTCTTCTGCATTAATAAAATCAATAACTATTATTATTCAACATCTGTTATTCCCAAAACCTGGAAGTCATCATCACAAGAACATGTACATTAAACTACTAATTCTAAGAGTTTCTAAGAAGCTAAAAATACATAAGAAGCTAGTCCATTCCGGAAGTTCAAGGCATCAAGACATGAAGGAGAAGATGCAGTCCAAGCTAGAAGCGTTAGCTCACCCTGAAGATCCGGTGTGACGAAGACTGGCTTGAGTTACCGTTGAGTCGAAGATGACGGCACGTTTCCTGCACTCCACAAATAACAAGAAGAAAAACATAAAAGTAGGGGTCAGTACAAAACACGGGTACTGAGTAGATATCATCGGCCAACTCAAAATAGGGAACAGTATATATCAAATATTATCGTAAATCAACTATAAAACTTAACATGTAGCAACAACAAGTACTATAATCATCAATAAGTACCATCAAGTTCATCCATGAGGGCTCAAGCCTCAACACCATACTCATTTGGGAATTAAGTATTTTAAGTTGAGTATATTATCATCTTTCAAGATTCATTATCTTTCCTCCTCTTGTGTCGGTACGTGACACTTCGATCCCCTAATTCTATGTGTCGGAACGTGAGACTCCGATCCACTAATACTATGTTTCGGAACGTGACACTCCGATCCTCTACATGTGTCGAAACGTGACACTTCGATCCCCTACATGTGTCGGTACGTGACACTCCGATCCCCTACATGTATCGGAACGTGACACTCCGATCCCCTACATGTGTCGGAACGTGACACTCCGATCCCCTACATGTGTCGGAACGTGACACTCCAATCCCCTACATGTGTCGGTACGTGACACTCCGATCCACTAATACTATGTGTCGGAACGTGACACTCCGATCCACTAATACTATGTGTCGGAACGTGACCCTCCGATCCACTAATACTATCTGTCGGAACGTGACACTCCGATCCACTAATATCATTCTGTAAATCATAAAGCCTTCTCTATTCCAAGGCATCATCATTAATAATGTATATTAAAGTTTCTTTTCAAGATTTGGGATTCAATATTTTCAGCATGCTTATCTTATCGCAATCACATAATCATATTCATGCAAACATACCATTAAGCATATAGTAGGGTTTACAATACTACCAATACATATCATTCACTATTAAGAGTTTACTTATGAAAGCATGAAAACCATAACCTACCTCCACCGAAGAATTGAAATCAAGCAAGTTAATCCTCAAAGCTTGGTATTTTCCTCTTCTTCTCGATCGTTTCTCTCTCTCCCTTCTTGTTCTTTCTATTTTCTTATTCAAACCCTCTTTCTTTTACACTAATTAGTATATAATTAAGAATAAAAGATGGCAATAATACCCCACTAATTAACTTAGGGTTACCTCTTTTAACCCCCAAGAATTTGAGTTATTAATATAAACCCACAAAATCTATAATTAAGGAAGGAATAGTCCAAAAACGTCCCTTAAAACGTGTAAGGAAATCCGATTCTGCCTGAGATTTGCGCAACCTATGATGGGCCGTCGTGCCTGCGACGGTCCGTCCTGCAGGTCGTCGCAGAGTTCAGAGACCCAAATTTCCACCAATGGTCTGTGACGGTCCGTCCTGCCATTCCGTCACAAAGTTCATAGAGTCGATCTTTTAGTACCCAATTTCAGATTTTCTAAGTGTTTTGAAATGAGACCCTGCCACGGTCCTTCGTGCCCATGACGGTCCGTCGTGGGGTCCGTCGCTTCTGCCAGTTTTTCCAGAAATAAAGTCTGCTGCTCAAAACGACTAAACAGGTCGTTATAAAAACTTTACACCTTTTGGACTAATGGCCTACACTCCTACTTTACATCTAGCCTTTTTATATTCGGACGACACAAGAAAACAAAATACTTACTATTACTACTTTAGTATTTTGTTTGGTATTGGATAATTGTATGTTTTTGTTTTAGCATTTAGATTATGATAATCTATGACCATTCTACTTTTACCTCTTTTTTGTTCACTATATTTTATAACTATAAATGTTGGACTTGTATGTTTGATATTGCTCTCTTGTATATAATTATTTTCTAATAGTTTATCTATATGAATTTTGAATTCCTTTAAATCATTTAAGTTATATTTTAGTGGTTTCTGTGTTATTATACTATTTTCATCTATTAGTTCAATTTTTTACTTTTGTCTTATGTTTTTCCCATCCTTGTAATGGATCTTCGTTATATAGTTGTTCTAGTTGTTCATTTATTATTTTAACTTTATCTATTGTAAATATAATAATTTAATTTCTAAATGTGAAATTTTTTTCTTACTTATATTTTCCATTTCTTGGTTTATTTTTTCACTTCCTTTTATCCATTCTAAAAGTTTTCATTGTTTATTATTTACTCTTTTTGCTCCTATTTTGTTTTCGCATGGTGTGGTAAACTACCAATGTGTTTTTGTTATTATATGTGGATGAAATCTATCTAAAAAGGTCATTCCTAATAACATATCTTTTGTTGTAAATTCAAAATTATACATTTCTTCAATTGTTAATATTTTATCCCATATTTGCATTTTTATATTTTTTGCTTTATATTTAATCATACTTCCTTCATTATTAAATCCTGTTACTACAATAGGTGTTTTTCATTTCCCATTTATCTTCTGATAAGCAATTATATTTTCATATATTCGCTTCTGCTCCTATATCTATCATAGGGGTATAATATCTGTTTTGATATCCTTATACAATAATTTTTGCAAGTATAAATATTTTCATTAATCATTTTGTTCTTTTTATAATTATTTTCTTATTTTGACAGGTTATTGTTAATTTTTCATTTTCTATGTTGTACGGTTTAACATTTTCTAACCATTTTATTCCTAATTTAATATTATGGTTTCCTTGGTATATTTTAAATGGTATTACTAAGAGTATTCCTCCTATAATTATTTCTTTTTTCGTTGTTTCTTCATTTGTGTATACTATCTCACTAGGTAATCCAGGGCATATGTGTCCTGTTTTTATAATTACTTCTTCCAATACTAACTCTCTTGTTATGTAATTTTCTTCTTGTCCTGTATTTATTAAGATTTTATATTTTCTTTGGTCTATTATTCCTGTTATAAAATAATTATATGGTGTTATTTCTTCCTTATTTAATAAGTTTTGTGGGATTTCATAGTTTCTTTTAGATATACTCATTCTTGATGAGGTAGCTCTTGTTAACGTATTTGGTACGCTTGAAGTGCTTAATCTTTCTTTTACAATTTCTAAATCTTCTTCTGTATCAATTTCTTCATAACTATATTCTTTATTGTCTATTAAAGTAATAATATTTTGAATGGATTTTCTATTTCTTTGTAACTATTGTCATTATTGTCTATTAAAGTAATATATATAAGTTTTTGCGTCTTGCTGTAAATATTTTACTGCCTGGTGCTAACTCTATTCCAGACATTTTCCAATAAAATTGTCACGACCCAAAAATGGACGTGATGACACTCGTCTTATCCCGCCAAGACAAGTAATCCTAAAACTCAACTATTACAATAAAAATGCGGAAAGTTTACTATCAACTTACATTATACCCCAAAACCTGGTTGTCACGTGTACAAGCCTCTAAAGTATTACAATCGGATAAAAAGAAAATATAAGACTCATATGATATTGTTTCTAGAGTAGAACAAAATCATAAACAAGAGTAAGTAGGGATGCAGAGATGACCAACAACTACCTCACAAAATCTCCAGGAAGCCTCGGAAAAGAAGAGAATATATCATAAAGTCCGGGCTAGTAACCTACAAAAATTTGTAGAAGCAAGGGGTGAGTACCAAACCACACGGTACTCAACAAGTAAACCTCTAAACACAAGCTAAGGGGATGAAATACGGGTACTCCTACCACCCCCAACCAAACCTCCACAACTACAACCTGCATAAACATCAGCCCAACCTAACAACTCACAGTTTACATAGAACGTATCTCAACAAAAACCTTTAGACAAATTACATATCCTCCACAACAACACTTTAACAAATTACATATCCTCAACATCAACACTTAAAAAAATTAGATATCCTCAATAGCAACACTTCCAAAAATTTACATATCCTCAATAACACACTTCAACAAATCACATATCCTCAACAACAACACTTCAACAAATTATATATCCTCAATAACAAGCTCAGTATTCAACAATCACAAGTTCCGCAAAAAAGCAATCACTAGATCAGCAAAACACAATATCAAGTTCACTAATGATAAGTATGTGCAATGTAATGGAATGCAATGTCAAGTATCATGATGCATGTCTGACCTAGTGATACACATCCGCTGTCTCTCAGTCCGGGACACATGGGGGATATATCTGTCCATGCATCTGTCGTGGTGCACGACACGACACTCGATAATAGTAACCATCGCGGTGCGCGATACGTCCCTCAAAATATAATATTCATCACGGTGCGCGATACATCCCTCGAAATATAGTATCCATCGCGGCGCGCGATACGTCTCTCGAAATGGTACATCCTCTTAAGTACCCATTCTTTCTCAATGCACATAACACTTGTCACAACCAATGCCTCAGAATAATGCAGATGACAAGTTCACACATATAATGAGGAGATGACAATTTTCATAACATCACACAGTTCACAACCTCACAAACATGAAGTTACATCAACAATGATTCAACAAGCCTTCAACCCTTTTTCAACGCAACAGACATAAACAATTAATCACATTGCCTTTTGTTATCTCCATTCTTTTCATCATTAGAATTAATCAATGTTGACAAGTCAACTCATCACCAATCCCGTTACTCCCAACATATACCACAAGGACATACACACATTTCATACACTTAACAAGAGTTTAGAAATCCACTTGCCTCAAACAGTCGAACAATGACTCCAAAACTTGAGCCTTCCTCTTTTTGTTGACTTCCAAACCAATAAAATCTATTCAAATAAATAACCACGATATGATTTCGAAACTAACAACATTAATATTGCTATATCTCTATCTTAGACCATAAATTCATCCAAAATTATAATAAAATTTCTAAATCTTTATTCCAACCAATTGATCAAATATCATATTTTCTGAATTTCAAGTTTAGGGTTAAATCTTAATTCTCCGAATATCATAATTATAATGATTTTTATATATCATAATGCACCCACTATTTAACACATATCTCAATATATCAAAACTTGAATCCTAATATGATAATCAAATGAAAATAATTAAAAACTGAAACTAACTGCTCAACACATCAATGACGGACTACAAAACTATCCGCTGAAACCACTTATTTTCAATGTTCCAATTCATATTTATCGTTCCACTATTAATAATCCTAATCTTGGAGTAATCATTGTCCAATGATTGAACCATAATACTTATACACATTTATAACCCCAAGTTCGCATATTAGTATAAATTATACACGTTTTAACCTAAAAATCTACATCTAATTACATAAAAACTTAATAGAAAGGATGAAAATAATTACCTTGACGCCTTGAGATGAAAATATTGATTTTTCTCCTCCCTTTTCCCTTTTGTTTTCCCCCTTTCTTTTCTTTTCTACTCTGTTTTTCTTCAAATCGTTCTCTTGTTTTTTCTCATATAAGCCGTCAGGCTTTTATAAGTGTAGGGCACTTTGCCCCTTTTCTTTTTATTTTATTTTATTTATTTAATTAATTAATTTCCTTTTCTTTTTTTTTCTTTTTTTCTTTTCATTATTATTAGCAATAAAATAATCTTTTATTAAATTTAAAATCATGTCACTCATTGTTACAATTCATATAAATTATTTATAAAATCTACTAAAAAGGTTAATATAAGAATAATAGTTGGAATTTCTAAAACGACTAAGACGGTCGTTACATTATCCACCACTAAAAATCATGTTCGTCCTCGAACATAAAATAGGTTAAGGAAGAATTATTGACGTTATCAAAAATCTAATGAATGATCTTCCAGAGTCGTTGTTCATCTCTCCATGAAAGCTCATCTTTAACATGATTCTATCAAGACCAACTACCAAGAAATGAACTATAGAGAATTTGACAGATCTACAGATCAGAAGTGATTGTCAAGCTACATACTAACCCATGAACCGAATCTAAACTGAAACCCCTTGGACATAACACAATAATCATGACAAATCCTTTCTCACATAGCAAAGATAACGTTCCATTGATACTAGCTATAACCAGAAGTGAACCTGAACCAATCATCACATACTTATAGTGCACAAACCATCACACATCTTATAACGATTCCCTTTTCAGAACACAATCTTTCTACAAGCTTAAGTTATAAAAGTTTAATGTTTAGACATCGAATACTCACCAAGGGATAATCAAACATATCTAATCCAAAGAAGAACAAGATCAAGTATGCACCCTACAAATGGTACACGGTAGGATGCATAACCTTTTACAACACTTTCGGATAACCATAACTATTCTCAAAAGCTCTTTTGTAAGTTCCCATAAGTAAGGTTATACATATAAAAATAATGATATATTTCTAATTTTTCAAACAACATCAAATATGTCATAACTGAAGTGAACAAGTCTAACCAAGGATCCTACCTTATCAAGAAGATATAAGAGGATCGATACATCCGATCCACCACTAGAAATCCACCCATAGATGTAGAAAAATACACAAGTATATGGAACGAATCACACTCTAAACCTTTTTTTTAAACGAAGTAGGTGGTTACCTAAAAATGTACAAAATCGAGGCCGGATAACATAAGATACTCTATTCATAGTAAACATATCAAACAACTATAGTTAAATGACTCTATATCAGATTTTTTTTTTAGCTGCCCACATTCAACTAGCCTGATATCATTACAATCTTACACATACTCGATTGTCAAACTCCACATACTTCTCACAATATTCCATTGAAGTCAACACTCTTAATATCAACAAATATCATAACCACAACATTCATTTACCTTACTCTCAAACTATCACTAGTTTCAAAGTCTTCTTAGCAAATAAATTATAACCTCCTAAAATATTAAACTATGACTTTCTCTCTCTCTCTCTCTCTCTCTTTCCATTTAAGTATCACATGATAAATAAGAGTCTCATCCAAGGGTGATAACACAAATTTCAATCCCCTCAAATCCTCATTAAATTATGTAAAAGGTCCACACCGTTAAACATCAATAAGTTACCTATCATAATTTGAACAATCTAGCTCAACATAACTACATAGAATCTTTCCTACATAGTTGTTTGTCACCCAAACAAAAACTCAATCTTGAGAAAAGTCTATGATAAATTATTTTTTTTAGTATGTTTGTACTGAACTAGTTCACATCTAAGAATTATACTAAACTCATAGGCAAAAAAATTAATTAATCCTTCAAATAAAAACCAAGAATTTATATGAAAGATCTTATTACTTTTTTTTTAATTATTCCCATGACACAAAGTTCTAAATATCTTGAACTCTTCAATACACCAAACTCATGTTCCATTGGTTGACTCGCTCACCAATCTTATTCTTTGGCCAACAACGCCGGACATTTTTACCTTGTACACAAAACAAAAACTTGAAATGCAACCCTTCCTTAGGTATTTCGAAAGTCAAAATAACACACTTTATGACTCAAAACATATACCAAATTTCCAAATGCTCAACATTCACTATGATCGATCATTTCTTACCTTACCAATCCACACCTTGAAAAAACATACTACCACAAACATAAAATCACCATGAAAAACTTAAAATTTTCATCTCAACCATGTGACACGATTCTATTATCAATCAACATTTGCTCATACATTGGAGATCTTTATGAATCCACGTATCTTAACCTATCATTTATTTCCTCTTCATTGGTCTTACCATATCCTTCTTTAAAAATTCAACCGTACCAGTTATCAAACTCCAAATCATAAGATGTTATCTCCACACGCGAGTCAAACATGTATAGACTTCTTTCTCAAGGCTTACCAATTGTTTTTAACAAATCTGATGAACTTGTAACACTATTATCATAAGTAGAGCAAAATAGATGAAAACAATGTGTATCATAACCCAATTATCAACCTCTCTGAAAATACCTCCTTAGCCCTTGCAATAAAAATAAAATACTTTTGTTCTCACCTCTTTTCGAAGGTTAAATTACATCTTACTAATTCTTTGCATTTATGACTTTAAATTCCTTTCTATTTTGTTCAAGCGATGCCTCAACAACTCCTATAACTTTTCATGCCATCAAGCTACTCACCAAATAGTATCAAACCACAACCTTAACTACTCACAAGTCACCATTATAATACAAAATTCATTTAACCAATAATTTTTATTATATAGATGCATCTCAATCACAATCCATAACGAACTCTTATTACCATCATGCTCAATTAGCTCTTATCATCATCATGAAGCCAACATTTTCATTAATGTGGCACCTCAAACTCGGTTATATTCATCAAATCCAAAGGACTATCCCACTTTTATATTCACTTCTTACAAAAATCTTCAATAACCTTTACACAAGTATATTCTTTGGGACTTTCTTTATCCATAAGCTCGAAATTTTGGTATCTATCTATTCCATTGGACCTTAAATAGAAATCACCGTCCTCATTTAGGATTCTTTGAATACACTTTTAATCTTAAAGCATTAATATCGTATGAACGATCCACAACTAAATGCTTCCTTATAAATAATGCTTAACTCATTCGTGTGTATTAGTAAGCTATTTGGTTTCTCAAATGTGAATACAACATTGAATCTCATTATATGAACATGTGATTTAATTGATAACTTTTTAAGTGGTTTGTAGTCGCACTTGACATCAACATATCCATTTTCATGTACCATTAGTATCACCTTATGAAATCTGTTAAATCCACCACTAGGACACATCATACCTATCGAGAATATTGTACCCAAATAACCTCCACATTTCTGTCTCTTTAAGAAACTAACATACACTATCAAATCTTTTCGGCCTATCATCCAAAGCGATATGCATCACTTTGTAGATCAGGTCAATAACAAAAGTACCACACTCCATAACTGGAACAAAGTAAGCATCAATATTGTTATGGTACAAATTCTAACCCTAATTGATGCATAATTATTATCATCATTTTCTAAGCAACTCATTCATGCTATGATAACTTTACTAATTGTAGTTTACAAAATCACATGTCCATTATCAGGATCTCTCTTTAATCATTTAACTTTCAATATTTAAACCACTCTAATTATTTTACATACCACACAAGAACTATTATGTCACGACCCAAATCCGGGCCGCGACTGGCACCCACACTTACCCTCCTTTGTGAGCGAACCAACCAATCTAAACCTTAACATTTCAATATAATATCAACATGAAGTAATGCGGAGGACATTAAACTCATTAATAAAAATGAATAATCAACTTCTATAACTCAAAACTTATCATTCCCCAAAATCTGGAAGTCATCACCACAAGAACATCTATGATCAAATGACTAAACTAAGAGTATTCTAAAAGCTAAAAATACATAAGAAGCTAGTCCATGCCGGAAGTTCAAGGCATCAAGACTTGAAGAAGAAGATCCAGTCCAAGCTAGAAGCATTAGCTTACCCTGAATTTCCGATGTAGTAAGACTGGCTTGAATTACTGTTGAGTCGAAGACGACGACACGTTTGCTGCACTCCCCAAATAAACAAGAAGAAAACATAAAAGTAGGGGTCAGTACAAAGCACGGGTACTGAGTAGATATCATCGGCCAACTCAAAATAGAAAACAATATATACCAAGTAATATTATAAAATCAACTGTGATACTCATCATGTAGCAACAACAAGTACTATATCATTAACAATTACCGTCTAGTTCACACATGAGGACTCAAGCCTCAATACCATACTCATTTGGGAATTATGTTCATTAGATTGAGTATATTACATCTTTCAAGATTCATTATCTTTATTTCTCTTGTGTCGGTACGGGACACTCTGCTCCCTCAAACTCATTAATCCTCTTGTGTCGGTACGTGACACTTCGATCCCCTAAATCTACGTGTCAGTTCGTGACACCCGATCCCCTAATTCTACGTGTCGGTTCGTGACACCCGATCCCCTAATACTACGTGTCGGTTCGTGACACCCGATCCCCTAATACTACGTGTTGGTTCGTGACACCCGATCCCCTAATACTACGTGTCGGTTCGTGACACCTGATCCCCTAATACTACGTGTCGGTTCGTGACACCCAATCCCCTAATACTACGTGTCGGTTCGTGACACCCGATGCCCTAATCTCCTTCTATCAATTCATCAAGCCATCTTTTATACCAAGGCATCATCAATATCATTACTTTAGTTCATCAAGCCTTGTCCCTTACCAAGGCATCATCATTAACAAGAGATTAGGTTTTTATCAAGATTTGGGATTCCATAACTTCATCATGCTTAATATAATCCCAATTATATAATCACGTTCATGCAAGCATACAATTAAGCACATAGCAGGGTTTACAATACTATCAGTACATATCATTCTCTATTAAGAGTTTACTATGAAAGCATGAAAACCATAACCTACCTCCACCGAAGAATTGCGATCAACAAGCTATCTTCTCAGAATCCTTGCTATCCTTTTCGTTTCTCTCTCTCTCTACTCGTTCTCTTTATTTTTGTGTCTCTCTTTGTTCTTTCTTATTTTTTTTCTTATTCAAACCCTCTTTTTTTTACCCTAATTAACATATAATTAAGGATAAAAGATGGCAGTAATACCCCACTAATTAACTTAAGGTTAACTCTTTTAACCTCCAAGTAATTAGACTTATTAACATTAACCCACTAACTTTATATTTAAGGTAGGAATAGTCAAAAACGTCCCTTAAAACGTATAAAGAAATCCGACCTGGACTTGGATTGCGCAACCTGTGACGGGCCGTCGTGCCTGCGATGGTCCGTCCTGCAGGTCGTCGCAAAGTTCAGAGACCCAAATTTCCACCAAGGGTCTGTGACGGTCCGTCCTGCCATTTCATTACGAAGTTCAGAGAGTCGATTTTCACTACCCAATTTTCAGTTTTTCTATGTTGTTTGAAACGAGGCCCTGCGACGGTCCGTCGTGCCCATGACGGTCCGTCGTTGGGTCCGTCGCCTCAGCCTGTTTTTGCAGAAATAAAATCTGCTGCTCAAAACGACTAAACAGGTCGTTACAATAGATACCAATTTACCCATCGTTCGTCCCCGAACGATCACAAGAAGGAAAACAAGGGCGAAAAGTAGTACCTGTATCTGTAAACAGATGTGGGTATTTTTCTCGCATATCCGCCTCCTTCTCCCAAGTGGCTTCTTCAACGGGTCGATTCTTCCATTGAACTTTGATGGATGCAATCTCCCTTGATCTCAACTTGCGAATTTCTCTATCTAGAATGGCAACGGGATCCTCCTCATAAGACAAGTTCTAATCAAGCAAAACTGAATCCCAACGGATAATGTAGTTTTCATCCCCATGGTATCTTTTCAACATCGACACATGGAATACCGGATGTACTCCGGACAGCCCTGGAGGCAAGGCTAACGGATAAGCCAACTCTCCTACTCACTTAAGTACTTCAAATGGTCCAATATACCTTGGACTTAGTTTACCCCTTTTACCAAACTGCATCACCCCTTTCATGGGCGAAACCTTCAGCAAGACTCGTTCTCCCTCCATGAACTCTAAGTCTCTAACCTTTCGATCTGCATATTCTTTTTGTCTACTTTGCGCCGCTAGAAGCTTTTCTTGAATAGACTTCACTTTCTCTATTGAATCCCTCAAAAGGTCAGTACCCCAAGGCCTAACCTCAAATGCATCAAACCAACCAATGGGAGACCTACATCTCCTACCATACAATGCTTCAAATGGAGCCATATCAATTCTTGAGTGATAGATATTATTGTATGAAAACTCCGCTAAGGGTAAGAAGCTATCCCAATGGCCGCCAAACTCTATCACACATGCACGAAGCATATCTTCCAACACTTGAATCATTCTCTCAGACTGACCATCGGTCTGAGGATGGAACGCAGTACTGAGGTCCAGCCTAGTACCCAATTCCGCATGCAATGTTTTCCAAAACTTCGAAGTAAACTGCGTACCTCTATCTGATATGATGGATAGTGGAACCCCATTCAATCGCACCACTTTCGAGATGTAAAGTTTTGCTAACTTCTCTGCATTGTAAGTCACCTTGACCAGAATGAAGTGAGCAGAGTTAGTTAACCTATCAACAATTACCCAAATAGAATCAAACTTTCCCAATGTCTTGGGAAGACCAACCACAAAGTCCATTGCAATTCTCTCCCACTTCCATTCAGCGATGGGCATTCTCTGAAGTGTTCCTCCGGGCCTCTGGTGTTCATACTTTACTTGTTGACAGTTTGGACATTTGGAAATAAAATTAACAATATCACGCTTCATTCTACCCCACTAAAAGTGTTGCTTTAGGTCGCGGTACATCTTGGTTGCACCCGGATGTATCGAATACTTTGAACTATGAGCCTCTGTCAGAATAGTGTTAATCAAATCATCAACTCGGGGTACACATACCCTTCCCTTGATTCTCAAAACACCTTCCTCATCAATTTGTGCTTCCTTAGCCTCTCCTTTCAACACTTTATCTCATATCCGGATCAATTTTTCAACATTAAACTGTTTTCCCTAATCTTGTCAAGAAAAAAAGATCTTGACTCCACACTAGCCAACAATCCTCCCTTCTCATTTACTTCTAACCTCATCAAGTCTTTAGAAAGAGTCTGAACCTCTCTAGCCAATGGACGTCTAGAAACTTGCAAGTGAGCTAGACTTCCCATGCTTTCCGCTTTTCTACTTAAAGCATCTGCCACAACATTCGCTTTTCTCGGATGATACAAGATAGTGATATCGTAGTCCTTTAGTAACTCCATCCATCTCCTCTGTCTTAAGTTCAAATCTTTCTGAGTAAAGACATACTAAAGGCTACGATGATCCGTGTAGACCACACACTTAACCCCATATAAATAGTGTCTCCATTGCTTTAATGCAAACACTACTGCAGCCAATTCCAAATCGTGGGTCGGATAGTTACGTTCATGCACCTTTAATTACCTTGAAGCATAGCAATCACACTCTTCTCTTTCATTAGTACTGCACCCAAACCAGAATAGGATGCATCACAGTAAACAATGAAGTTCTTACCCTCTACTGGCAAGGTAAGGATAGTTGCGGTAGTCAACAAGGTCTTGAGCTACTGAAAGATTTCCTCACATTCGTCCGACCATACAAATGTAACATTCTGCTTAGTCAAGTTCGTCAATTGGGAAGCAATAGAAGAGAATCCCTTGACAAATCGACTGTAGTAGCTAGCTAACCCAACAAAGCTCCTTATTTCTGACACATTAGTAGGTCTTACCCAATTCTTCACTGTCTCAATCTTAGAAGGATCCACCATCACTCCCTCCTTAGAAACCACGTGCCCCAAGAAGGACACTGCATCTAGCCAAAACTCACACTTAGAGAACTTGGCATAAAGCTTTTTCTCCCTCAACATTTACAATACAATTCTCAAATGCTCTTCATGTTCCTTCTTGCTCTTTCAGTATACCAATATATCATCAATAAATACGATCATGAAAAGGTCCAAATATGGCTTAAAAATCCTGTTCATCAAGATCATGAACGCAGTAGGGGCATTAGTAAGACCAAAAGACATCACCACAAATTCGTAATGTCCATACCTCGTTCGAAAAGCAGTCTTTGGCACAGCCGTTGCCCGTATTTTCAATTGATGATAACCAGATCTCAAGTCAATCTTAGAGAAGACACAAGCACCTTGTAATTGATCGAACAAGTCATCAATGCGAGGAAGAGGATACTTGTTCTTAATAGTTACCTTATTCAGTTGTCTGTAGTCTATGCACATCTGAAAACTCCCATCCTTCTTCTTCACAAACAAAACCGGAGCACCCCAAGGAGATGCACTTGGTCTAATGAAGCCTTTGCTCAACAACTCTTGATGTTGGGCCTTTAGCTCCCTTAACTCTGCGGGAGGCATTCTATAAGGGGGTATAGAAATAGGGCGTGTGCCCGGTTGAAGATCAATACAGAAGTCAATATCCCTATCTGGTGGCATACCAGGAAGATCTACAGGGAACACATCCAAAAACTCGCAGACTACCGAAACCGAATCAATCAAAGGTACTTGGGTAGTGTCATCCTTGAGATGTGCCAAGAAAGCTAAACATCCTTTACTAACCATTTTCTTAGCACGAAGAAAGGAGATGATACGCACCGAATTGGAAGTGTAGTCACCCTCCCACACTAACGGATCTGTCCCAGGCTTGGCTAACGTCACCGTTTTAGCATTACAATCCAAGATCGCAAATTGTGGAGAAAGACAAGTCATACCCAGAATTACATCAAAATCATTCATTTCTAAGATAACCAAATCTACATAAGTGTTGCTCCCCACAAAGTTCACCAAACAAGACCTATATACCTTTTCAACTACCACGGGCTCACCCACCGGAGTAGAAACACGAATAGGCATATCAAGTAATTCACAATGTAAATTTAGACCATTAGCAAATGAGGAAGATATATAAGAAAATGTGGATCCAAGATCAAACAATACGGAAGCCATGCAATTACAAACCAGAAGATTACCTGTGATGACAGCATCAGATGCCTCCGCTTCAGACCGCCCAGGGAAAGCGTAACAATGGGCCCTATCGTTCGTCTGTCCGTTGCCACTACCATGTTGTGATGTAGTGTCCCCAGTTTGCCCATCACCTCGGCCGTTTTGGTGACCACCATTTCCTCGACCACCACGTCGTGCTGAATAACGGCCTCTACCATGACCACCTCTACCTCTAGCCATTGGGGGTCTATAACTCTGTTTTGGACAATTCCTCCTAATATGTCCTGTCTCCCCAAATCCATAACACTCTCTGGAGTCAAGCATAGGTCTCTCATAGAAGTGTTGACCAGTCTGAGGTGGACCCCTAACTATAATCTGTAGTGAAGACTGAATGGGTCGAACTGAGTAACCTCCAGAACCTTGTCCTCTAGAGTAAGAACCATTAAACTCACCTCCCTTTCGAAACCTTTTTGATGTTGATGTCGTGGTGAAGTCATCTGTCTTCACTTCTTCCATCTCTATAACGAAGTCTACCACCTCTTGGAAGGATTTTGCCGTAGCCGCTACTTGTAAGGCTGAAATCCGCAACTCTAACCTCAACCCCTTCACAAAACGGCGAACCCGCTCTTGTGGACTGAAACAAAATTTGGTGGCATATTGTAATAATGCACGAAACTTAGCCTCATATGCATTGACCGACATCCTACCTTGCTCTAGGCTTAAGAACTCATCCCTTTTCCTATCCCTCAAGGTTCGGGGGATATACTTCTCCATAAACAAGCTAGAGAATGAGGCCCAAGTCATAGGTGGTGCCTCTGTTAGTTGACACTCAATATGTGACCGCCACCACATTTTGGCGTTCCCTTGAAACTGATAAGTCACAAACTCCACACCAAACTGTTCTACTATATCCATCTTGTGTAGTACCTCGTGACAGTCAACCAGAAAATCATAAGCATCCTCCGATTCAGCAAGCTTGAAGACCGGAGGTTTTAGTTTCAAGAACTTACTGAAAAGTTCATGTTGATCAGTTGTAATTATAGGCCCAGTAGTCAGACGTGGAAATGTGTCTATGCCCAATGAGGCTTCCATACGAGGAGCCATAGTGGCTGCATGTTGTACTTCTGAAACCGGAGGTGTTGGCGCAGAAAACACTGGAGGTGCCTCACCTTGATCAGACAACCCACTGAGATAGGCGAGAACCTGATTGATCATCTCTGGGGTAGGTTGGGGTGGTAATTCCTCATTTTGCACTTGTTCATTCACCCCATCCTCCCCCTCTCTTATCACTTCCTCAGTCGGTGGAGGAGTCACCGCCCTAGTAACAGATGAGCTTGGTGCTCGTCCTCTTCCTCTAGAGGACGTCCTCCCACGACCTTTACCACAGCCTCTTTCCGCTGCTCTTCCTCGAGCTACAGCCCCAGTGGCTGGCTCAGATGCACCCTGTCCCGCCGGTGCTGGTGTTGGTGTTGGCGTAGTCGTTGCTCTAGTTCTAACCATCTGCGAAAGAGAGTGAAAATGGTCAGATACGAATTCATATCGCCTAGATACCAATTGGACTCAAGTAGTAGCACGAAAGAAAGAATGAAAGAGTGAAATTTTCCTAAAGTCTTATAGCCTCTCAAGGAAAAGTAAAGGCGTCCCCCTACCGTTCTTTAAGACTCTACTAGACCTGTTCTTGTGTGATGAGACCAACGAACCTAATGCTCTGATACCAAGTTTGTCACGACCCAAATCCGAGCCGCGATGGGGACCCACACTTACTCTCCTATGTGAGCGAACCAACCAATCTAAACCTTAACAATTCAATATAATATCAACATGATGTAACGCGGAAGACACTAAACTCATTAATAAAATCAATAATCAACTTCTATAACTCAAAACTTATTATTCCCCAAAATCTGGAAGCCATCACCACAAGAACATCTATGATCAAATGACTAAACTAAGAGTATTCTAAAAGCTAAAAATACATAAGAAGCTAGTCCATGCCGGAAGTTCAAGGCATCAAGACTTGAAGAAGAAGATCCAGTCCATGCTAGAAGCATTAGCTCACCCTGAATTTCTGATGTAGTAAGACTGGCTTGAATTACTGTTGAGTCGAAGACGACGGCACGTTTGCTGCACTCCCCAAATAAACAAGAAGAAAACATAAAAGTAGGGGTCAGTACAAAGCATGGGTACTGAGTAGATATCATCGGCCAACTCAAAATAGAAAACAATATATAACAAGTAATATCATAAAATCAACTATGATACTCATCATGTAGCAACAACAAGTACTATATCATTAACAATTACTATCAAGTTCACACGTGAGGACTCAAGCCTCAATACCATACTCATTTGGGAATTATGTTCATTAGATTGAGTATATTACATCTTTCAAGATTCATTATCTTTATTTCTCTTGTGTCGGTACGTGACACTCCGCTCCCTCAAATTCATTAATCATCCCTTGTCGGTACGTGACACTCCGATCCCCTAAATCTACGTGTCGGTTCGTGACACCCAATCCCCTAATTCTACGTGTCGGTTCGTGACACTCGATCCCCTAATACTACGTGTCGGTTCATGACAACCGATCCCCTAATACTACGTGTCGGTTCGTGACACTCGATCCCCTAATACTACGTGTCGGTTCGTGACACCCGATCCCCTAATACTACGTGTCGGTTTGTGACACTCGATCCCCTAATACTACGTGTCGGTTCGTGAACCCCGATCTCCTAATACTACGTGTCGGTTCGTGACACCCGATCCCCTAATACTACGTGTCGGTTCGTTACACTGGATCCCCTAATACTATGTGTCGGTTCGTGACACTCAATCCCCTAATCTCATTCTATCAATTCATCAAGCCTTCTTTTATACCAAGGCATCATCAATCTCATTAATTTAGTTCATCAAGCCTTGTCCCTTACGAAGGCATCATCATTAACAAAAGATTAGGTTTTTATCAAGATTTGGGATTCCATAACTTCATCATGCTTAATATAATCACAATTATATAATCACGTTCATGCAAGCATAGAATTAAGCACATAGCAGGGTTTACAATACTATCAGTACATATCATTCTCTATTAAGAGTTTACTATGAAAGCATGAAAACTATAACCTACCTCCACCGATGAATTACGATGAACAAGCTATCTTCTCAGAATCCTTGCTATCCTCTTCGTTTCTCTCTCTCTACTCGTTCTCTTTCTTTTTCTGTCTCTCTTTCTTTCTTATTTTTTTTCTTATTCAAACCCTCTTTCTTTTACACTAATTAACATATAATTAAGGATAAAACATGGCAGTAATACCCCACTAATTAACTTAAGGTTAACTCTTTTAACCCCCAAGTAATTAGACTTATTAACATTAACCCACTAACTTTATAATTAAGGCAGGAATAGTCAAAAACGTCCCTTAAAACGTATAAAGAAATCCGACCCGGACTGGGATTGTAGAACCTGTGACGGGCCGTCGTGCCTGCGACGGTCCGTCCTGCAGGTCGTCGCAAAGTTCAGAGACCCAAATTTCCATCAAGGGTCTGTGACGGTCCGTCCTGCCATTTCGTTACGAAGTTCAGAGAGTCGATTTTCAGTACCCAATTTTCAGTTTTTCTAAGTGTTTTGAAACGACGCCCTGCGACGGTCCGTCGTGCCCATGACGGTCCGTCGTTGGGTCCGTCGCCTCAGCCTGTTTTTCCAGAAATAAAATCTGCTGCTCAAAACGACTAAACAGGTCGTTACATATTAACTTTACAACAGTAACTAATCTCACACAGCCCATTGAAATTGTTGAACTTTTTAAATCTAACCACACATTTTTTTTCATAAGTATATTATTTTCACCTTAACACCAGAGCTAACATCAAATCAATACACGACATGTCAATGATTCACAAAAGGAACATACGCACGAGTCATCACATAAATGAGAGCGAATTGAGTGAAGCGATAAGAATAAAATGGGACCAAGTACGCAAAATAGAGATCCAAGAAATGAAAATATTTCCTAAAAGTCACTACAACCTCTCGAAGATAGGTACAGACGTCTCCGTACCGATCATCGAGACTCTATTTAGACTTGACTTGTACACACGTGAGACCTATGAACCTAGGGCTCTGATACCATTTTGTCATGACCCAAAATGGACATGATGGCACTCGTATTATCCCACCAAGACAAGTAAGCCTAAAACTCAACTATTACAATAAAAATGCGGAAAATTTACTATCAACTTACATTATACCCCAAAACCTGGTTGTCACGTGTACAAGCCTCTAAAGTATTACAATTGGATAAAAAGAAAATATAAGACTCATATGATATTGTTTCTAGAGTAGAACAAAATCATAAACAAGAGTATCCACAACTACAACCTACATAAACATCATCCCAACCTAACAACTAACAGTGTACATAGAACGTAACTACACAAAAACATTTAGACAAATTACATATCCTCCACAACAACACTTTAACAAATTACATATCGTCAACATCAACACTTAAACAAATTAGATATCCTCAATAGAAACACTTCCAAAAATTTACATATCCTCAATAACACACTTCAACAAATCACATATCCTCAACAATAACACTTCAACAAATTATATATCCTCAATAACAAGCTCAGTATTCAACAATCACAAGTTCCGCAAAAAGGCAATCACTAGATCAGCAAAACACAATATCAAGTTCACTAATGATAAGTATGTGCAATGTCAAGTATAATGATGCATGTCTGACCTAGTGATACACACCCGCTATCTCTCAGTCCGGGACCCATGGGGACATATCTGTCCATGCATCTGTCGCAGCGCACGACACGACCCTCGATAATAGAAACCATCGCGGCGCGCGATACGCCCCTTGAAATATAGTATCCATCGCTGCACGCGATACGTCCCTCGAAATATAGTATCCATCGCGGCACGCGATACGTCCCTCTAAATGGTACATACTCTTAAGTACCCATTCTTTCTCAATGCACATAACACTTGTCACAACCAATGCCTCAGAATAGTGCAGATGACAAGTTCACACATATAATGAGGAGATGACCATTTTCATAACATCACGCAGTTCACAACCACACAAACATGAAGTTACATCAACAATGATTCAACAAGCTTTCAACCCTTTCTCAACACAACAGACATAAACAATTAATCACATTGCCTTTTGTTATCCCCATTCTTTTCATCATTAGAATTAATCAATGTGGACAAGTCAACCCATCACCAATCCCGTTACCCCCAACATATACCACAAGGACATACACACATTTCATACACTTAACAAGGGTTTAGAAATCAACTTGCCTCAAATAGTCGAACAATGAGTCCAAAACTTTAGCCTTCCTCTTTTTGTTGACTTCCAAACCAATAAAATCTATTTAAATAAATAACCACGATATGACTTCGAAACTAACAACATTAATATTGCTATATCTCTATCTTAGACCCAAAATTCATCCAAATTTATAATAAAATTTCTAAATCTTTATTCCAACCAATTGATCAAATCTCATATTTTCTGAATTTCAAGTTTAGGGTTAAATCTTAATTCTCCGAATAACATAATTATAATGATTTTTATATATCATAATGCACCCACTATTTAACACATATCTCAATATATCAAAACTTGAATCCTAATATGATAATCAAATGAAAATAATTAAAGCTGAAACTAACTGCCCAACACATCAATGGCGGAATACAAAACTATCTGCTGAAACCACTTATTTTCAATGTTTTAATTCATATTTATCGTTCCACTATTAATAATCATAATCTTGGAGTAATCATTGTCCAATGATTGAACCATAATACTTATACACATTTATAACCCCAAGTTTACATATTAGTATAAATTATACACATTTTAACCTTAAAATCTACTTCTAATTACATAAAAACTTAATAGAAAGGATGAAAATAATTACCTTGACGCCTTGAGATGAAAATATTGATTTTTCTCCTCCCTTTTCCCTTTTCTTTTCCCCCTTACTTTTCTTTGCTTCTCTGTTCTTCTTCAAATCGTTCTTTTTTTTTCTCATATAAGCCGTCAGGCTTTTATAAGTGTAGGGCACTTTGCCCCTTTTCTTTTTATTTTATTTTATTTGTTTAATTAATTAATTTCCTTTTCCTTCTTTATTTTCTTTTTTTTCTTTTTCATTATTATTAGCAATAAAATATTCTTTTATTAAATCTAATATCATGTCACTCATTGTTACAAGTCATATAAATTATTTATAAAATCTACTAAAAAGGTTAATATAAGAATAATAGTTGGAATTTCTAAAACGACTAAGAAGGTCGTTACAATAATACTAATGATTTATCTATATTCCAATCTGTTAATGCTACTGTATAATTGACACTTATTATAAATTTAAATTTTTGGTATATTAGGTTTCCTTTTACTGCACTAATTACGCTTTATTCTATAGGGTGTATAATTCTATCATCTGCTAAGTATATTTCAATAGGTGTATTTATTCCTTCTCTAAAACAAGCTTTTATTAATATTTATGTTCTTCCTAAATGTACATATTTTATAGGTGTTTTTGATTTTATATCTTGTATTTCTTTATTTATTATTCGTTTACTTAGTATAGGTATATATGCTTTTCCTCTTGTAGATTTACAATCTATAACATGTTCTTTCTGACTAACTACATAATATTCTTCCTTTTGTCTTTTAAACAAATTTCTCAAAGTAGGTATTTCAAGTACTTTTTCAACACTTAAGTCTAATTCTTTTCCTTTTATTTGTTCAAAAAATGTATTTTCAATTATAATTTTTTGGTCTGATAACTCTTCATTATGATAATCTTCTTTGGATATTATTTTTATATCGTCTTCAGACATTATATTTCTTCGTCTATTATATCATTTTCTAGATTAGTATATTCTTCTTCATTTTCTGTTTCTATGTCTGATACTTCGTATATACTATCATTTTTACTTAGTTCATAGTCTACATATTCTATTTGCATATATTTGTCAGTATCTATAATTATTTCTGCAATTTTGTCACGACCCAAATCCGAGCCGCGACTGGCACCCACACTTACCCTCCTATGTGAGCGAACCAACCAATCTAAACCTTAACATTTTAATATAATATAAACAGAAAGTAATGCGGAAGACTTAAACTCATTAATAAAACCAATTCAATAACTGTCAATATTCAACATCTATTATTCCCAAAACCTGGAAGTCATCATCACAAGAACATCTACTTTAAACTACTAATTCTAAGAGTTTCTAAGAAGCTAAAAATACATAAGAAGCTAGTCCATGCCGAAAGTTCAAGGCATCAAGACATGAAGGAGAAGATCCAGTCCAAGCTAGAAGCGTTAGCTCACCCTGAAAATCCGGTGTGACGAAGACTGGCTTGAGTTACTTTTGAGTCGAAGATGACGGCACGTTTGCTGCACTCCACAAATAACAAGAAGAAAATATAAAAGTAGGGGTCAGTACAAAACACGTGTACTGAGTAGATATCATCGGCCAACTCAAAATAGGGAACAGTATATATCAATATTATCGTAAATGAACTATAAAACTCAACATGTAGCAACAACAAGTATTATCATCATCAATAAGTACCATCAAGTTCATCCATGAGGGCTCAAGCCTCAACACCATACGCATTTGGGAATTAAGTATATTAAGTTGAGTATATTATCATCTTTCAAGATTCATTATCTTTCCTCCTCTTGTGTCGGTACGTGACACTCCGATCCCCTACTACTATGTGTCGGTACATGACACTCTGATCCCCAAATTCTATGTGTCGGAACGTGACACTCCGATCCCCTAATTCTATGTGTCAGAACGTGACACTCCGATCCCCTACATGTGTCGGAACGTGACACTCCGATCCACTACATGTGTCGGTACGTGACACTCCGATCCCCTACATGTGTCGGAACGTGACACTCCGATCCCCTACATGTGTCGGTACGTGACACTCCGATCCCCTAATTCTATGTGTCAGAACGTGACACTCCGATCCACTTATACTATGTGTCGGAACGTGACACTCCGATCCACTAATATCATTCTGTAAATCATCAAGCCTTCTCTATTCCAAGGCATCATCAATATCATTACTTTAATTCGTCAAGCCTTTTTCTGTACCAAGGCATCATCATTAATAATGTATATTAAAGTTTCTTTTCAAGATTTGGGATTCAATATTTTCATCATGCTTATCTTATCACAATCACATAATCATATTCATGCAAATCAAGCATATAGTAGGGTTTACAATACTACCAATACATATCATTCACTATTAAGAGTTTACTTATGAAGCATGAAAACCATAACCTACCTTCACCGAAGAATTCAAATCAAGCAAGTTAATCCTCAAAGCTTAGTGTTTTCCTCTTCTTCTCGATCGTTTCTCTCTCTCCCTTCTTGTTCTTTCTATTTTCTTATTCAAACCCTCTTTCTTTTACCCTAATTAGTATATAATTAAGAATAAAAGATGGAAATAATACCCCACTAATTAACTTAGGGTTACCTCTTTTAACCCCCAAGAATTTGAGTTATTAATATAAACCCTTGAACTTTATAATTAAGGCAAGAATAGTCAAAAACGTCCCTTAAAACTTAACCAGAAACCCGACTACAACAAGGATTATGCAAACTGTGACAGGCCGTCGCGCCTGCGACGGTCCGTCCTGCTGTCCATCGCGCCTGCGACGGTCGGTCCTGCTGTCCATCGCGCCTGCGACGGTCCGTCCTGCTGTCCGTCGCATAGTTCAGAAACTTGATTTTGGGTTAATGGCCTGTGACGGTCCGTCCTGCCACTCCGTTACGAAGTTCAGAGAGTCGATTTTCAGTACCCAATTTCAGATTTTCTAAGTGTTTTGAAACGAGACCCTGCGACGGTCCGTCGTGCCCATGACGGTCCGTCGTGGGGTCCGTCGCCTCAGCCTGTTTTTCGAGAATAAAATCTGCTGCTTAAAACGACTAAACAGGTCGTTACAATTTGCTTCTTTTTTGGGTCTTTTGGTAACATACAATCTCTAGCTATGTGTCCTATTTTTCCGCAATTATAACATGTACATTTAGATATATTTCTTTTTGGTCCATATGGTCTTTTCATTTTATAATTTTTTGCATAATATCTTTGTCTTGGTTTTTGTATTTATACATAGTTTTAGTTTTTCTGTAATTTTTATATTGCCTTGGTTTTTTCTTTTTATAATTTTTAGTTATACATCCAAATTGTGGTGCTGTTTTATTTTTACAACAGGCTAAATTCTTCCTTAGTACTTTTTCCATTTTTAATTTTTCTTTTTGGTTTTCACATAGTTTTATGAAATATTGATGTAAAAATTTTATTCTAGCTCCTAAACTATCTACTAATCCTTCTTCATTCCAATCTTTAATTTTTTTTGTACTAAATGCTTTTGGTAATTTCGTAAAATATTGTTTTCTTATTTCTTTTGCTTCATCAAAATTGTATTTTACTTTGTAATAATATTCTTTAAATGCACAAGTGTATTCTTCCACATAACACATTTTACATATAGCTAATTTTGTCATAAGTTGCCTATTTATTAATTTTTCCCTGTTTTGTTCTCATATATCCATGGTCATACTATCGAATTCACTTCTTATTGCTGATTCATATTTATCTAGTATATCTATATTTGTTGCTGATGGAGATCCATCTATTTTATTGTCACTTCAATGTACTTCTAAACTTTCTGAGGGTAGATTTTCTATCCATAATCTTGTTGTTCCTACAAATGTTCTTTCCATATACCTTGGTATTTCTGTTGTTTTTATTTTGTTATCTATTCGCTGCTAAGATATATTTTCTATCCATAGTAATACTGCTTTATTTATATTTTTAACACAATCTAGATCTAAGAAATTATATTGTTCGTTTATTGGTTTTGGTATCCAATTTTTATTTAACTTACTATTCCCTATTGCGTTGGTTCTATCTGATTGTTGATAACTTTACGTATAATAAGTTGGTGGTGTCCATCTGGGACTAATTCTGGGACTATTGTCAGTAGTTTTAACTCTTGACGTACTAGGTCTATTCATATCTCTTGTGTATATTTCTAATTTTTTTGGTTTATTTACCTGTTCTAGAATTTCTGTATATCTCTCACTTATATCACTTATTTCTGATTTTTGGTCATTTATTGTATCTGATTCATTTTCGTTTATTTCATTTACTTCAAGATCTTCATTTAGTTTTTGTTCCATCTCTTTTATTTCATTAGTTAATTCAAGCTCTTTATCTTTTTCCTTTTGTTTTTGTTTAGTTTCATATAATAATTTTAACCTAGCTAATTCTTTTTCAAATTCACTAATTCTTCTTTTTTTTATTTCTTCTAAATGTTGTACTTCTTGTTTTGCTTGTATTTTTATTTTTTCAATTTCTTTTTGTAACGACCCGTTTAGTCGTTTTGAGCAACAGACTTCAATTCTGGAAAAACTGGCAGAAGCGACGGACCCCACGACGGACCGTCATAGGCACGACGGACCGTCGCACTGTCTCGTTTCAAAACACTTGCAAAATCTGAAATTGGGTGCTGAAATCGACTCTCTGAACTTTGTGACGGAATGGCAGGACGGACCGTCACAGACCCTTGGTGGAAATCTGGGTCTCTGAACTCTGCAACGACCTGCAAGACGGACCGTCGTAGGCACGACGGCCCGTCACAGGTTGCGCCAATCCCAGGCAGAGTCGGATTTCTGGTGAAGTTTTAAGGGACGTTTTTGGACTATTCTTTCCTTAATTATAGATTTCGTGGGTTTATATTAATAACTCAAATTCTTGAGGGTTAAAAGAGGTAACCCTAAGTTAATTAGTGGGGTATTATTGCCACCTTTTATTCTTAATTATATACTAATTAGGGTAAAAGAAAGAGGGTTGAATAAGAAAAATAGAAAGAACAAGGAGAGACAGAAAAAGAGAGAGAAACGAACGAGAAAGAGGAGAAACGAGAAGAAGAACAAAGCTTCGGGAACTTGCTTGCTTGATTTCTAATCTTCGGTGGAGGTAGGTTATGGTTATTTCACGCTATTCGTAGTAAACTCTTAATAGCGAATGATATGTGTTAGTAGTATTGTAAACCTTCTATATTCTTAATTGTATGCTTGCATAAATGATGTGATTATGTAATTGTGAATAAATAAGCATGACGAAGCTATTGAATCCCAAATCTTGAAAAGAAACCCTAATCTACTTTGTTATTGATGATGCCTTGGTATAAAAGAAGGCTTGATGAACGAAAGTGGTGAGATTAGGGGATCGGGTGCCACGTTCCGGTACCAGGATAGAATGAGGATCATAGTGTCACGTTCCGACACCAGGATAGAATATATATCGGGTGTCACGTTCCGACGCCAGGATAGAATATGGATCGGGTGCCACGTTCTGGAACCAGGATAGAATGAGGATCTGAGTGTCATGTTCCGACACCAGGATAGAATATGGATCGGGTGTCACGTTCCGACACCAGGATAGAATGAGGATCGGAGTGTCACGTTCCGACACCAGGATAGTATATTGAGGAGAGGAGTGTCACGTACCGACACGAGGGGAATAAAGATAATGCATCTTGAAATATGTTAATATATCCAATCTAATGAACTAAACCCCCAAATGAGTATGATGAGGAGGTGTGAGTCCTCATTGATGTGCTTGGTGTTGTAACCAAGGGTTATGGTAACTGTAAATGCTGCATGCTAAGGATATTAGTTGATTTTGTGATATTGCTTAATACATACTGTTTTCTATTTTGGGTTGGCCGATGATATCTACTCAGTACCCGTGTTTTGTACTGACCCCTACTTTTATTGTTTTTCTTCTTGTTAATTGTGGAGTGCAGCAAACGTGCCGTCATCTTCGACTCAACAGTAACTCAAGCCAGTCTTCGTCACACCGGATCTTCAGGGTGAGCTAACGCTTCTAGCTTGGACTGGATCCCCTAGTCATGTCTTGATGCCTTGAATCTCTGGCATGGACTAGCTTCTTATGTATTTTTAGCTTTTAGAATACTCTTAGTTTAGTCATTTGCTTGTAGATGTTTTTGTGATGATGACTTCCAGATTCTGGGGATAATGATAAGTTTCTGAGTTATAGAAGTTGATTATTGATTTTACTAATGTGTTTAAGTCTTCCGCATTATTTCCTGTTGTTATTGCATTGAAATGTTAAGGTTAGATTGGTTGGTTCGCTCACATAGAAGGGTAAGGGTGGGTGCCAGTCGCGGCCCGGTTTTGGGTCGTGACAAAACCTGGTATCAGAGCATTAGGTTCGTTGGTCTCATCACACAAGAATAGGTCTAGTAGAGTCTTAAGGAACGGTAGGGGGACGCCTTTACTTTTCCTTGAGAGGTTATAAGACTTTAGGAAAAATTTCACTCTTTCATTCTTCCTTTCGTGCTACTACTTGAGTCCAATTGGTATCTAGGCGATACGAATTGGTATCTGACCATCTTCACTCTCTTTCTCAGATGGTTAGAACTAGAGCAACGACTACGCCAACATCAACACCGGCCAGACAAGAAACAACTGAGCCAGCCACTGGGGCTGTGGCTTGAGGAAGAACAACGGCAAGAGGCCGTGTTAGAGGTCGTGGGAGGACGTTCTCTAGGGGAAGAGGACGAGCGCCTAGCCCATCTGATACTAGGGCAGTGACTCCTCCACCGACTGAGGAAGTAATAAGAGAAGGGGAGGATGGGGAAACTGAACAAGTGCAAAATGAGGAAATGCCACCCCAACCTACCCCAGAGATGATCAATAAGGTTCTGGCTTATCTTAGCGGGTTATCTGATCAAGGTCAGGCACCTCCAGTGTTTTCTCCGCCAACACCCCCGGTTTCAGAAGTACAACATGCGGCTACTATGGCTCCCCGCATGGAAGTTCCATTGGACATAGGCACATTTCCACGTCTGACTACTGGGCCTATAATGACAAATGATCAGCATGAACTTTTCAGTAAGTTATTGAAATTGAAACCTCCGATCTTCAAGGGTGCTGAATCGGAGGATGCTTATGATTTTCTGGTTGACTGTCACGAGCTACTACACAAGATGGGTATAGTAGAACGGTTTGGTGTGGAGTTTGTGACTTATCAGTTTCAAGGAAACGCCAAAATATGGTGGCGATCACATATCGAGTGTCAACCAATAGAGGCACCACCTATGACTTGGGCCTTATTCTCTAATTTGTTTATGGAGAAGTATATCCCCCGGATATTAAGGGATAGGAAAAGGGATGAGTTCTTGAGCCTAGAGCAAGGTAGGATGTCGGTTAATGCTTATGAGGCTAAGTTTCGAGCACTATCCAGATATGCCACTCAACTCTGTTTCAGTCCTCAAGAGCGGATTCGCCGGTTTGTGAAGGGGTTGAGGTCAGAATTGCGGATTTCTGCCTTACAGATAGCGGCAACGGCAAAATCCTTCCAAGAAGTGGTAGACTTTGTGATAGAAGTGGAAGGAGTGAAGCCAGACAACTTCACTACGACATCGACATCAAAAAGGTTTCGAAGGGGAGGTGAGTTTAATGGTACTTACACTAGAGGACAGGGTTCGGGAAGTTACTCGGTCCGACCAATTCAGTCTTCACTACAGATTGTAGTTGGGGGTCCACCTCCGACCGGTCAACACTTCTCTGAGAGACCTATGCATGAACCTAGAGAGTGCTATGGATGTGGGAAGATTGGACATGTTAAGAGATATTGTCCAAAACAGAGTTACAGACCTCCAAATGTTAGAGGTAGAGGTGGTCATGGCAGAGGCCGTTATTCTGGAGGACGTGGTGGTCGAGGAAATGGTGGTCACCAAAACGGCCGAGGTGATGGGTAAACTGGAGACACTACATCACAACATGGTAGGGGCGGTCTGAAGCAGAGGCATCTGATGCTATCATCACAGGTAATCTTCTGGTTTGTGATTGCATGGCTTCCGTATTGTTTGATCCTTGATCCACGTTTTCTTATGTATCTTCCTCATTTGCTAATGGTCTAAATTTACATTATGAATTTCTTGATATGCCTATTCGTGTTTCTACTCCGGTGGGTGAGTCTGTTGTAGTTGAAAAGGTGTATAGGTCTTGTTTGGTAAACTTTGTGGGGAGCAACACTTATGTAGATCTGGTTATCTTAGGAATGGATGATTTTGATGTAATTCTGGGTATGACTTGGCTTTCTCCACAATTTGCAATCTTGGATTGTAATGCTAAAACGGTGACGCTAGCCAAGCCTGGGACAGACCGGTTAGTGTGGGAGGGTGACTACACTTCCAATCCTGTGCGTATCGTCTCCTTTCTTCGTGCTAAGAAAATGATTAGTAAAGGGTGTTTAGCTTTCTTGGCACATCTCAAGGATGACACTACCCAAGTACCTTCGATTGAGTCGATTTCGGTGGTTCGTGAGTTTTTGGATGTGTTCCCTGCAGATCTTCCTGGTATGCCACCGGATAGGGATATTGACTTCTGTATTGATCTTGAACCCGGTACTCGCCCCATTTCTATACCCCCTAATAGAATGGCTCCCGCGGAGTTAAGAGAGTTAAAAGCACAACTTCAAGAGTTATTGAACAAAGGCTTCATTAGACCAAGTGCATCTCCTTGGGGTGCTCTGGTTTTGTTTGTAAAGAAGAAGGATGGGAGTTTTCGGATGTGCATAGACTACAGACAACTGAATAAAGCAACTATTAAGAACAAGTACCCTCTTCCCCGCATTGATGACTTGTTCGATCAGTTACAAGGTGCTTGTGTCTTCTCTAAGATTGATTTGCAATCAGGTTATCATCAATTAAAAATACGGGCAACGGATGTGCCAAAGATTGCTTTTCGAACGAGGTATGGGCATTACGAATTTGTAGTGATGTATTTTGGTCTAACGAATGCCCCTGCTGCGTTCATGAGCTTGATGAACGAGATTTTTAAACCATATTTGGACCTCTTTGTGATTGTATTTATTGACGATATACTAGTATACTCAAAGAGAAAGAAGGAACATGAAGAGCATTTAAGAATGGTATTGGAAATGTTGAGGGAGAAAAAGCTTTATGCCAAGTTCTCTAAGTGTGAGTTTTGGCTAGATGTGGTGTCCTTCTTGGGGCACGTGGTTTCTAAGGATGGAGTGATGGTGGATCCTTCTAAGATTGAGACAGTGAAGAATTGGGTAAGACCTACTAATGTATCAGAAATAAGGAGCTTTGTTGGGTTAGCTAGCTACTACCGCCGATTTATCAAGGGATTCTCTTCTATTGCTTCCCAATTGACGAACTTGACTAAGCAGAATGTCCCATTTGTATGGTCGGACGAATGTGAGGAAAGCTTTCAGAAGCTCAAGACTCTGTTGACTACCGCACCTATCCTTACCTTGCCAGTAGAGGGTAAGAACTTCACTGTTTACTGTGATGCATCCTATTCGGGTTTGGGTGCAGTACTAATGCAAGAGAAGAGTGTGATTGCTGATGCTTCGAGGCAATTAAAAGTGCATGAACGTAACTACCCAACTCATGATTTGCAGCTAGTGTTTCCATTAAAGCAATGGAGACACTATTTATATGGGGTTAAGTGTGAGGTCTACACGGATCATCGTAGCCTTCAGTATGTCTTTACTCAGAAAGATTTGAACTTAAGACAGAGGAGATGGATGGAACTACTGAAGGACTACGACATCACTATTTTGTATCATCCGGGGAAGGCGAATGTTGTAGCGGATGCTTTAAGTAGAAAGGCGGGAAGCATGGGAAGCCTAGCTCACTTGCAAGCCTCTAGACGCCCATTAGCTAGAGAAGTTCAGACTCTAGCTAACGACTTGATGAGATTAGAAGTAAATGAGAAGGGAGGATTGTTGGCTTGTGTGGAGTCAAGATCTTCTTTTCTTGACAAAATTAAGGGAAAACAGTTTGATGATGAGAAACTAAGAAGAATTCAAGATACAGTATTGTGAGGGGAGGCTAAGGAAGCACAAATCGATGAGGACGGTGTTTTGAGAATCAAGTGAAGGGTATGTGTGCCCCGTGTTGATGATTTGATCAACACTATTATGACAGAAGCTTATAGTTCAAGGTATTCTATACATCCGGGTGCAACCAAGATGTATCGTGACCTAAAACAACACTTTTGGTGGAGTAGAATGAAGCGTGATATTGTTGACTTTGTTGCTAAGTGTCCAAACTGTCAACAAGTAAAGTATGAACACCAAAGGCCCGAAGGAACACTTCAGAGAATGCCCATTCCGGAATGGAAGTGGGAAAGAATTGCGATGGATTTTGTGGTTGGTCTTCCGAAGACAAAGGGTAAGTATGACTCCATTTGGGTGATTGTCGATAGGTTAACTAAATATGCTCATTTCATCCCGGTCAACTGCATTCCATCCTCAGACCGATGGTCAGTCTGAAAGGACGATTCAAGTGTTGGAGGATATGCTTCGTGCATGTGTGATAGAGTTTGGTGGTCACTTGGATAGCTTCCTACCCTTAGCGGAGTTTTCATACAATAATACCTATCACTCAAGTATTGATATGGCTCCATTCAAAGCATTGTATGGTAGGAGATGTAGGTCTCCCATTGGTTGGTTTGATGCATTTGAGGTTAGGCCTTGGGGTACTGACCTTTTGAGGGATTCGATGGAAAAAGTGAAGTCTATTCAAGAAAAACTTCTAGCGGTGCAAAGTAGACAAAAAGAATATGCAGATCGAAAGGTTAGAGACTTAGAGTTCATGGAAGGTGAACAAGTCTTGTTGAAAGTTTCGCCCATGAAAGGGGTGATGCGGTTTGGAAAAAGGGGTAAACTAAGTCCAAGGTACATTGGACCATTTGAAGTACTCAAGCGAGTAGGGGAGGTGGCTTATGAGTTAGCCTTACCCCCAGGGCTGTCCGGAGTACATCCGGTATTCCATGTGTCACTGTTGAAAAGATACCACGGGGACGGAAACTACATTATCCGTTGGGATTCGGTTTTGCTTGATGAGAACTTGTCTTATGAGGAGGAGCCTGTTGCTATTTTAGATAGAGAAGTTCGCAAGTTGAGGTCAAGAGAGATTGCATCCATCAAGGTGCAATGGAAGAATTGACCCGTTGAAGAAGCCACTTGGGAGAAGGAGGCGGATATGCGAGAAAAATACCCACATCTGTTTACAGATTCAGGTACTCCTTTTCGCCCTTGTTTTCCTTCTTTTGATCGTTCGGGGACAACGATGGGTAAATTGGTATCTAATGTAATGACCCGTTTAGTCATTTTGAGCAACAGACTTCAATAAGGGAAAAACTGGCAGAAGCGACGGACCCCATGACGGACCGTCATGGGCACGACGGACCGTCGCAGGGTCTCGTTTCAAAACACTTGGAATATCTGCAATTGGGTGCTGAAATCGACTCTTTGAACTTTGTGACGGAATGGCAGGACGGACCGTCACAGGTGTGTCGGACCGTCACAGACCCTTGGTGGAAATCTGGGTCTCTGAACTCTGCGACGACCTGCAGGACGGACCGTCGCAGGTACGACGGCCCGTCACAGGTTGCGCCAATCCCAGGCAGAGTCGGATTTCTGGTGAAGTTTTAAGGGATGTTTTTGGACTATTCTTTCCTTAATTATAGATTTCGTGGGTTTATATTAATAACTCAAATTCTTGAGGGTTAAAAGAGGTAACCCTAAGTTAATTAGTGGGGTATTATTGTCACCTTTTATTCTTAATTATATACTAATTAGGGTAAAAGAAAGAGGGTTGAATAAGAAAAATAGAAAGAACAAAAAGAGACAGAAAAAGAGAGAGAAACGAACGAGAAAGAGGAGAAACGAGAAGAAGAACAAAGCCTTGGGAACTTGCTTTCTTGATTTCTAATCTTCGGTGGAGGTAGGTTATGGTTATTTAACGCTATTCGTAGTAAACTCTTAATAGCGAATGATATGTGTTAGTAGTATTGTAAACCTTCAATATGCTGAATTGTATGCTTGCATGAATGATGTGATTATGTAATTGTGAATAAATAAGCATGACGAAGCTATTGAATCACAAATCTCTAAAAGAAACTCTAATCTACTTTGTTAATGAGGATGCCTTGCTATAAAAGAAGGCTTGATGAACGAAAGTGGTGAGATTAGGGTATCGGGTGCCACGTTCCGGTACCAAGATAGAATGAGGATTGGAGTGTCACGTTCCGACACCATGATAGAATATGGATCGGGTGTCACGTTCCGACACCAGGATAGAATATGGATCGGGTGTCACGTTCCGACACCAGGATAGAATATGGATCGGGTGCCACGTTCCGGTACCAGGATAGAATGAGGATCGGAGTGTCACGTTCCCACACCAGGATAGAATATGGATCGGGTGTCACGTTCCGACACCAGGATAGAATGAGGATCGGAGTGTCACGTTCCGACACCAGGATAGTATATTGAGGAGCGGAGTGTCACGTACCGACACGAGGGGAATAAAGATAATGAAACTTGAAATATGTTAATATATCCAATCTAATGAACTAAATTCCCAAATGAGTATGATGAGGAGGTGTGAGTCCTCATTGATGTGCTTGGTGTTGTAACCAAGGGTTATGGTAACTGTAGATGCTGCATGCTAAGGATATTAGTTGATTTTGTGATATTGCTTAATAAATACTGTTTTCTATTTTGAGTTGGCCGATGATATCTACACAGCACCCGTGTTTTGTACTGACCCCTACTTTTATTATTTTTCTTCTTGTTAATTGTGGAGTGCAGCAAACGTGCCGTCATCTTCGACTCAACAGTAACTCAAGCCAGTCTTCGTCACACCGGATCTTCAGGGTGAGCTAACGCTTCTAGCTTGGACTGGATCCCCTCCGTCATGTCTTGATGCCTTGAATCTCCGGCACGGACTAGCTTCTTATGTATTTTTAGCTTTTAGAATACTCTTAGTTTAGTCATTTGCTTGTAGATGTTTTTGTGATGATGACTTCCAGATTCTGGGGATAATGATAAGTTTTTGAGTTATAGAAGTTTATTATTGATTTTACTAATGAGTTTAAGTCTTCCGCATTATTTCCTGTTGTTATTGCATTGAAATGTTAAGGTTAGATTGGTTGGTTCGCTTACATAGGAGGATAAGTGTGGGTGCCAGTCGCGGCCCGGTTTTGGGTCGTGACACTTTTGATTTATCTATTTCTTCATTTTCTTTTGTTTTTTATCATATCTGTTAAACTATCTCCTAATATTTCTGTTGATTTTTCTAACATTAAATATAGGGTATTTCCTATTTTCTTATATCTTCTTCCTAAATTTGAAAATATTATTTTTATTATCATTCCGTCTTGATTTTCCTATGTCTTTTCGTCTCCTGCAAATTCTTCTTTGTTCATTATAATTTATGTATTATATTATGTTGTAGCCTATATTCAAGACAATTTATTTCTAGTTCTAACATAAATATAATTTTTCTTTGTGCTAATATTGATTTATTACATACTCCTGCTAAAATATTTTCATCTAATCTTCTTTTTCTATGTTGTAATTCTTGTCCTTTTTCAGCTATTTTTTTTATCAATTGTTGTTTATATTTTTCTTTGTTCATACTGTTTTTGCAAATAACAAAAATATTTGTATTCTATTTTTGAAATTATATTTATCAAATGATCTTTTTTATCGTTACTTGTTTTAATGAGTTGTGATAGTTCATATTCTATATATAAAGGTTTTAATTTTTTCCATATCTTTCGTACTTTTTTATCTATCTTGGTTTTTGTTGTTTTAGTTTCGTTGCTACGTGTTATATTATTCTTCATAAAATGTATTTCTATAATATTCCCTGTTAAGTAGATCTAATCGTTGTATTTCATTAGCATTGTTTATAATATATTCTAGATGTTTATCTTCTCGAGTTCTTAAATAATCGAATAAATTTTTAATTAGTATTTTTTCAAGTAGATCTATATTTTCTATGGTTTTTACACAATATTTTATGTATTTGTAATTTATCATTGGTGTCTAAATATATCTATATCATCATATAAATCATTTATGTCATAGTAAAATTCATCATAAAAATTGTCTTATATATCTAATTCTGTCCAACCTTGAGTTGTTACTTCTATTACTCATATGTTACTAATAAATCATAAATTTTTTTTTTATATCTGTATTATGATCTTTTAAGATATAGAGTATTAATATCTTATAGTTAACATCATCGTCTAGTCGGTAAGTATTCATTTTTATTATTCTCCACTTTCGCTAAAATTTTATTCCTTCCAACCTCTTAATGGATTATACTTATTTATTATGTAATAATAATGTTATAATAATCATCTCGCCTTGTCACTACTACAGTTTTCTTCTTCGATTAGTTACCCTAATAGCGCCTCAACTTTGTTTACTCCCCTAACGGCCTTCTTTGCCTATCGGTTTCAACCTTAGAATGGCATAGTCTGGGCATACTTATTCGAAGAATATTTCTATAGCAAACTTTCTAAAGATGATTATTATAACATTATTAAGACATTGTCAACAATTATAATCTACAAGAGATTATCAGCAATAAATTAATTTAGCTACTCATGAAGGTAAAAATGTATACCTGCTTTTGTAGATTTGTTATCTCTGATGTGTTTTCCATATCTTCTCTTTTGATTATCTGGCTCTGATACCAATGTGGGGTAGAAGGGATGGAAGCGAAATTAAGAGTGAAAGAGAGATGTATTTGAAAGGGGAGTATTTTATTACGAGGAAGAACCCTTTATTTATACAAGAAAACTTGACACCTGATGGACTAATGGCAGTCACTACTACTTTACACCTGACCTTTTTATATTCTGGTGACACAAGAAAACAAAATACTTACTATTACTACTTTACATAATGACTTCTTCTTTTTTATTTCTGTCCAACACACACACTATTTACTACACACACACTATTTACTTTATGACTAACACAAGAAAATAAAATACATTTTACATGATTGGCCTTTATGGCCGACACACTAACCATTTACTTTACGATTTTTATTGTTAATCTTATCTCCTATATCTTGCTTCTTCCATCCTTACTCTAACTGTACATCTGGCACGTAATTATCTTCTCCTTCACATTTTGAACATAGATTATCAGGATATTTTCTTCATAAGTTTTTGCATGTTGCTGTAAATATTTTACTGGTTGGTGCTAACTCTATTCCTGACATTTTCCAATATAATACTAATGATTTATCTATATTCCTATCTGTTAATGCTACTTTATAATTGACACTTATTATATATTTAAATTTTTGGTATATTAGGTTTCCTTTTACTGCACTTATTACGCTTTTTTCTATAGGGTGTATACTTCTATCATCTACTAAGTATATTCCAATAGGTGTATCTATTTCTTCTCTAAAACAAGCTTTTATTAATATTTCCGTTCCTCCTAAATGTATATATTTTATAGGTGTTTTAGCTTTTATATCTTGTATTTCATTATTTATTATTCGATTACTTAGTATAGGTATATATGCTTTTCCTCTTGCATATTTACAATCTATAATATGTTCTTTCTGACTAACTACATAATATTCTTCCTTTTGTCTTTTAAACCAATTTCTCAAAGTAGGTATTTGAAGTACTTTTTCAACACTTAAGTCTAATTTTTTTCCTTTTATTTGTTCAAAAATTGTATTATCAAATATAATTTTTTTGCCTGATAACTCTTCATTTTGATAATCTTCTTTGGATATTATTTTTATATTGTCATCAGACATTATATTTCTTTGTCTATTATATCATTTTCTAGATTAGTATATTCTTCTTCATTTTCTGTTTCTAAGTCCGATACTCCGTATATACTATCGTTTTCACTTAGTTCATAGTCTACATATTCTATTTACATATATTTGTCACTATATATAATTATTTCTGCAATTTGCTTCTTTTTTGGGTCTTTTGGTAACATATAATCTCTAGCTATGTGTCCTATTTTTCTGCAATTATAACATGTACATTGGGATATTTTTCTTTTTGGTCTACAAGATCTTTTCATTTTATAATTTTTTACATAATATCTTTGTCTTGATTTTTTGTATTTATACATAGTTTTAGTTTTTCTGTAATTTTTATATTACCTTGGTTTTTTCTTTTTATAATTTTTAGTTATACATCCGAATTGTGGTGCTGTTTTATTTTTACAATAGGCTAAATTTTTGCTTAGTACTTTTTCCATTTTTAATTTTTCTTTTTGGTTTTCACATAGTTGTATGAACCATTGATGTAAAAATTTTATTGTAGCTCCTAAAGTATCTACTTATCCTTCATCATTCCAATCTTTAATTATTTTTGTACTAAATGGTTCTGGTAATTTCGTAAAATATTATTTTCTTATTACTTTTGCTTCATTAAAATTGTATTTTGCTTTATAATATTATTCTTTAAATGCACATGTGTATTCTTCTGCATAACACATTTTACATATAGCTAATTTTTTCATAAGTTGCCTATTTATTATTTTTTCCGTGTTTTGTTCTCTTATATCGTGGTCATACTACCAAATTCACTTCTTATTTCTGATTCATATTTGTCTAGTATATCTATATTTGTTGCTGATGGAGATCCATCTATTTTCATGTCACTTCTAAGTACTTCTAAACATTCTGAGGGTAGATTTTCTATCCATAATCTTGTTCTTCCTACAAATGTTCTTTCTATATACCTTGGTGTTTCTGTTGTTTTTATTTTGTTATCTATTAGTTGCTTAGCCATATTTCCTATTCATAGTAATATTGCTTTATTTATATCTATAACACAACCTAAATCTAAGAAATTATATTGTTCGTTTATTGGTTTTGGTATCCAATTTTTATTTAACCTACTATTCCTTATTGCGTTAGTGCTATCTGATTGTTGATAAATTTCTGTATAATAAGTTGGTTGTGTCCATCTGGGACTAATTCTGGGACTATTTCTTGGACTATTGTCTGGAGTTTTAACTCTTGACGTACTAGGTCTATTCATATCTCCTGTGTTTATTTCTAATTTTTTTTGTTTATTTACCTGTTCTAGAATTTTTGTATATATCTCACTTATATCACTTATTTCTGATTTTTGGTCATTTATTGTATCTGATTCATTTTCGTTTATTTCATTTACTTCAAGATCTTCATTTAGATTTTGTTCCATCTCTTTTATTTCATTAGTTAATTCAAGCTCTTTATCTTTTTCCTTTTGTTTTTGTTTAGTTTCATATAATAATTTTAAACTAGCTTTTCTTTTTCTAATTCACTTATTCTTGTATTTTTTTTCTTCTAAATGTTGTACTTCTTGTTTTGCTTGTATTTTTATTTTTTCAATTTCTTTTGATTTGTCTATTTCTTCATTTTCTTTTGTTATTCTTATCATAGCTGTTTAACTATCATCTAATTTTCATGTTTCTTTTTCTAACATTAAATATAGGTTATTTCCTATTTTCTTATATCTTCTTCCTAAATTTGAAAATATTATTTTTATTATCATTCCGTCTTGATTTTCATATGTCTTTTCGTCTACTGCAAATTCTTCTTTGTTCATTATAATTTATGTAATATATTATGTTGTAGCCTATATTAAAGACAATCTATTTCTAGTTCGAACATAAATATAATTTTTCTTTGTGCTAATATTGATTTATTACATACTCCTGCTAAAATATTTTCTTCTAATCTTCTTTTTCTATGTTGTAATTCTTGTCCTTTTTCAGCTATTTTTTCTATCAATTGTTGTTTATATTTTTCTTTGTTCATACTGTTTTTTCAAATAACAAACTTATTTGTATTCTGTTTTTGAAATTATATTTGTCAAATGATCTTTTTTATCATTAATTGTTTTGATGAGTTTTGATAGTTCATATTCTATATATAATGGTTTTAATTTTTTCCATATCTTTCTTACTTTTTTATCTATCTTGGTTTTTGTTGTTTTAGTTTCTTTGCTTGGTGTTATTTTATTCATCATAAAATGTCTTTCTATAATATTCCCTTTTAAGTACATCTAATCGTTGTATTTCATTAGCATTGTTTATAATATATTCTAGATGTTCAACTTCTCGAGTTCTTAAATAATCGAATAAATTTTCAATTAGTAATTTTTGAAGTAGATCTATGTTTCCTATGGTTTTTACCCAATATTGTAAGTATTCGTAATTTATCATTGGTCTCTAAATATATCTATACCATCATATAAATCATTTCTGTCGTAGTAAAATTCATCATAAAAATTGTCTTGTATATCTAATTCTATCCAACCTTGAGTTGTTACTTCTATGTCACGACCCAAAACGTGTCATGAGTGGCACCCATATTTATCCTCCTATGTGAGCGAACAAACCAATCTAAACCCCAACATTTCAAACATAATAAATAGAAAACAATGCAGAAGACTTAAAACTCATTAACAAAATCAATAATCAACTTCTAAAACTCAAAACATATCATTATCCCAAAAATCTGGAAGTCATCATCACAAGAACATCTATCCTCATATTACTAATTCTAAGAGTATCTAGAAAGCTAGAATAACTAAAAAGCTAGTCCATGCCGGAACTTCAAGGCATCAAGACATGAAGAAGAAGATCCAGTCCAAGCTAGAAGTGTTAGCTCACCCTGAAATCCGGTGTAATGAAGATTGGCTACAGTTGCGGTTGAATTGAAGACGACGGTACGTTTGCTGCACTCCACAATGAACTAAAGGAAAACATACAAGTAGGGGTCAGTACAAAACTCGAGTACTGAGTAGATATCATCGGTCAACTCAAAATAGAATATAGTATATATCAGATAATATCATAAATTCAACTACAATACTCAACAGGTAGCAACAAGAAGTACTATAATCATTAATAAGTACGCCAAGTACACCCATGAGGACGCAAGCCTCCATACCATACTCATTTTGGAAATAGGTTCATTAAATCTGAGTATATTACCATAATTCAAGATTCCCTCTCATTATTCCTCTTGTGTAGGAACGTGACACTCCGATAGCCTAATACTACGTGTCCGTTCGTGACACCCGATCCCCCCAATACTACGTGTCATTTTGTGACACTCGATCCCCTTAATACTACGTGTCGGTTCATGACACCCAATCCCCCTAATACTACGTGTCAGTTCGTGACACCTGATCCCCCTAATACTACGTGTCGGTTCATGACACCCGATCCCCCTAATACTATGTGTCGATTCGTGACACCCGATCCCCATAATACTAAGTGTCGGTTCGTGACACCCGATCCCCTAACCTTATTCTTCTAGTTCATCAACCCTTCTTTTATACCAAGGCATCATCATTAGAAAGAGGTTTTCAAGATTTAGGGTTCAATAGCTTCATCATGCTTATTTCATCACAATTATATCATCACATCCATGCAAGCATATAATTAAGCATATAGAAGGGTTTACAACACTACCCAATACATATCATTCGCTATTAAGAGTTTACTACGAATAGCATAAAAACCATAATCTACCTCCGCAGAAGAATAGTGATCAAGAGAGAAAATGCCCCAAAGCTTTGTTTTCCTCTTCGTTTCTCCTCTCTCTCGATCTTTCTTCTCCCTCTCTGTGTTCTTTCTATTTTTCTTATTCAACCCTCTTTCTTTTACCCTAATTAGCATATAATTAAGTATAAAAGATGACAAAAGTAACCCACTAATTAATTTAAGGTTATCTTTTTTAACCCTCAAGAAATTGGATTATTAATATTCAACCACTGACTTTATAATTATAAGAAGGAATAGTCCAAAACGCCCCTTAAAATATTAAACAGAAATCTGATCCAGCTTGGGATCACGCAATCTGTGACGGGCCGTTGTGCCTGCGACGGTCCATCCTGCAGCTTCCGTCACATGGTTCAGAGACTTGATTTATTAAAGAGTATGTGACGGCCCATCCTGCCTGTGACGGCCCGTCATGCCTGTGACGGCCCGTCATGCCTGTGACGGTCCGTCCTGCCACTTCGTCACGAAGTTTAGAGAGTCAATTTTCGTACCCGAATTTCAGAATTCAAAGTGTTTTGGAATGAGACCCCCTCGACGGTCTTTCGTGCCCATGACGCTCCGTCATTGGATCTGTCGTCTCAGCCAGTTTTTCCAAAAATAAAATATTCTGCTCAAAACGACTAAATAGGTCGTTACAATAGATAATAATTTACCCATCGTTCTTCCTCGAATGATCACAAGAAAAGAAATAAGGGCGAAAAGGAGTACCTGAATCTGTAAAAAGGTGTGAGTATCTTTCTTGCATATCAGCCTCCTTCTCCCAAGTTGATTCTTCAACTAGTCGATTCTTCCATTGAACCTTGATGGATAAAATGTCCCTTGACCTCAACTTGCGGACTTCCCTATCTAGAATAGCAAAAGGCTCCTCCTCGTACGACAAATTCTCATCAAGCAGAACTCAATCCCAACGAATGATGTAGTTTCCATCCCCATGGTATCTTTTCAACATAGACACATGAAATACTGGGTGCACTAAGGACAGTCCTGGGGGCAAGGCTAATTCATAAGCTACCTCCCCCACGTGCTTCAGAGCTTCAAATGGACCAATATACCTTGAGCTTAGCTTACTTCGCTTACCAAACCGCATCACCCCTTTCATGGGCGAAACCTTCAGCAAGACTTGCTCACGATACATCTTGGTTGCACCTGGATGTATAGAGTACCTTAAGCTATGAGCCTCAGTGAGAATAGTGTGAATCAACTCATCTATGCGGGGTACATATTCCCTTTTTTTAATCCTCAAAACACCTTCCTCATCAATTATTGGTTCTTTAGCCTCTCCTCATCAATAAGAAGCTATCCCACTAACCACCAAATACTATCACACTTGCACGAAGCATATCTTTTAACACTTGAATCGTTCGCTCAGACTGACCATCGGTTTGACGATGGAACGCAGTACTAAGGTCCAACCTAGTACCTAATTCCGCATGCAATGTTTTCCAAAATATAGAAGTAAACTGCGTACCTCTATCTGATATAATAGAGAGTGGAACCCCATGCAATCGCACCACTTCCGAGATGTAAAGTTTGGCTAACTTCTCTGCATTGTAAGTCACCTTGACCGAAATGAACTGACCAGACTTTGTTAACCTATCAACAATTACCCAAATAGAATCAAACTTTCCCAATGTCTTTGGAAGACCAACCACGAAATCCATTCCAATCCTTTCCCACTTCCATTCAGGAATGGGCATTCTCTGAAGTGTTCCTTCGAGCCTTTGGTGTTCATACTTTACTTGTTGACAGTTTTGACATTTGGCAATAAAATCCACAGTATGACGCTTCATTCTACTCCACCACAAGTGTTGCTTTAGGTCACGGTACATCTTGGTTGCACCCGGATGTATCGAATACCTTGAACTATGAGCCTCTGTCAGAATAGTATTGATCAATCATCGACGTGGGGTACACATACCCTTCCCTTAATCCTCAAAACACCTTCCTCATCGATTGTCGCTTCTTTAGCCTCTCCTTGCAACACTTTATCTCGGATCCTGATCAATTTTTCATCATTAAACTGCTTTCCCTTAATCTTGTCAAGGAAGGAAGATCTTGCCTCCACACAAGCTAACAATCCTCCCTTCTCATTTACTTCTAATCTCATAAGGTCGTTCACCAGAATCTAAAACTTCTCTAGCCAATGGGCGTCTAGAAGCTTGCAAGTGAGCTAGACTTCCCATGCTTCCCGCTTTTCTACTTAAAGCATCTGCCACAACATTCGCTTTTCCCGGATGATACAAGATAGTGATATCCTAGTCCTTTAGTAGTTCCATCCATCTCCTCTATCTCAAATTCGAATCTTTTTGAGTAAAGACATACTGTAGGCTACGATAATCCGTATAGACCTCACACTTAACCCCATATAAATAATGTCTCCATTGCTTTAATGCAAACACTACCGCGGCCAATTCCAAATCATGAGTTGGATAGTTACGTTCATGCACTTTTAATTGTCTTGAAGCATAAGCAATCAAATTCTTCTCTTGCATTAGCACTGCTCCCAAACCCGAATAGGATGCATCACAATAGACAATGAAATTCTTACCTTCCACTGGCAAGGTGAGAATTGGTGTAGTAGTCAACAGAGTCTTGAGCTTCTGAAAGCTTTCCTCACACTCATCCGACCATACGAATGGAATATTTTGCTTAGTCAAGTTCGTCATTTGGGAAGCAATAGAAGATAATCCCTTGACAAATCGACGGTAGTAGCTAGCTAACCCAACAAAGCTCCTTATTTCTGACACATTAGTAGGTCTTACCCAATTCTTCACTGTCTCAATCTTAGAAGGATCCACCATCACTCCATCCTTAGAAACCACGTGCCCCAAGAAGGACACTGCATCTAGCAAAAACTCACACTTAGAGAACTTGGCATAATGTTTTTTTTCCCTCAACATTTCCAATACCATTCTCAAATGGTCCTCATGTTCCTCCTTACTTTTAGAGTATATCAGTTATCATCAATAAATACGATCACAAAGAGATCCAAATATGGCTAAAAAATCCCGTTCATCAAACTCATGAATGCAGCAGGGGCATTTGTAAGACCAAAAGACATCACTACAAATTCGTAATGCCCATACCTCGTTCGAAAAGCAGTCTTTGGCACATCCGTTGCCCGTATTTTCAATTGATGATAACCGGATCTCAAGTCAATCTTAAAGAAGACACAAGCACCTTGTAACTAATCGAACAAGTCATCAATGCGAGGAAGAGGATACTTGTTCTTAATAGTTACCTTGTTCAACCGCCGGTAGTCTATGCACATCCGAAAACTCCCATCCTTCTTCTTCACAAACAAAACCGGAGCACCCCAAGGGGATGCACTTGACCTAATAAAGCCTTTGCTTAGCAACTCTTGAAGTTGTGCCTTTAACTCTCTTTACTCCGCGGGAGCCATTCTATAAGGGGGTATAAAAGTGGGGCGAGTACCCGGTTCAAGATCAATGCAGAAGTCATTATCTCTATCCGGTGGCATGCCACGAAGGTCTGCGGGAAACACATCTAGAAACTCACGAACTATCGAGACCGACTCAATCAATGGTACTTGAGTATTATCATCCCTGAGATGTGCCAAGAAAGGTAAACAACCCTTACTAACCATTTTCTTAGCACGAAGAAAGGAGACGATACGAACCGGATTGGAAGTGTAGTCGTTCTCCCACACTAACGGATCTGTCCCAGGCTTGGCTAACGTCACTGTTTTAGCATTACTATCCAAGATCACAAATTGCAGAGAAAGCCAAGTCAAACCCAAAATTACATCAAAATCAACCATTTCTAAGATAACCAAATCTACATAAGTGTTGCTCCCCACAAAGTTCACCAAACAAGACCTATATACCTTTTCAACTACCACAGAATCACCCACCGGTGTAGAAACACGAATAGGCATATCAAGTAATTCACAATGTAAATTTAGACCATTAGCAAATGAGGAAGATACATAAGAAAATGGGGATCCAGGATCAAGCAATACAGAAGCCATGCAATCACTAACCAGAAGATTACCTGTGATGACTGCATCAGATGTCTCTGCCTCCGATCTCCCAGGGAAAGCATAACAATGGGCCCTTTCGTTTGTTTGTTTATTGCCCCTACCATGTTGTGATGTAGTGGCTCAAGTTTGCCCATCACCCTGGCCATTTTGGTGACCACCATTACCTCAACCACCACGTCCTCCAGAATAACGGCCTCTACCATGACCACCTCTACCTCTAGCTATTGGGGGTCTATAACTCTGTTTGGGACAATTACTCCTAACTATCAAGTCTCCCCACATCCATAACACTCTCTAGAGTCAAGCAAAGGTCTCTCAGAGAAGTGTTGACCGGTCTGAGGTGGATCCCCAACTACAGTCTGTAGCGAAGACTGAATGGGTCCAACTGAGTAACCTCCGGAACCATGTCCTCTAGAGTAAGAACCATTGAACTCACCTCCCTTTAGAAACCTCTTTGATGTCGATGCCATGGTGAATTCATCAGGCTTCACTCCTTCCACCTCTACCACGAAATCTACAACTTCTTGGAAGGATTTTGCCGTAACCGCTACCTGTAAGGCTGAAATCCGCAACTCTGACCTCAACTCCTTCACAAAATGACGAATCCGCTCTTATGGACTGAAACAAAGTTGGATGGCATATCTGGATAACGCACGAAACATAGCCTCATATGCATTGACCGACATCCTACCTTGCTCTAGGCTCAAGAACTCATCCCTTTTCCTATCCCTCAAAGTCCTGGGGATATATTTCTCCATAAATAAGCTAGAGAATGAGGCCCAAGTCATAGGTGGTGCCTCTGTTGATTGACACTCAGCATGTGACCGCCACCATATTTTTGCGTTCCCCTGAAACTGATAACTCACGAACTCAACACCAAACCGTTCTACTATACCCATCTTGTGTAGTAGCTCATGACAGTCAACCAAAAAATCGTAAGCATCCTCAGATTCAGCACCCTTGAATACTGGAGGTTTCAATTTCAAGAACTTATTGAAAAGTTCATGCTGATCATTTGTCATTATAGGCCCAATAATCAGACGTGGAAACGTGCCTATGTCCAATGAGGCATCCATACGAGTAGCCATAGTGGCTGCATGTTGTACCTCTGAAACCGGAGGTGTTGGTGCAGAAAACATTGGAGGGGCCTAACCCTGATAAGACAACCCACTAAGATAAGCGAGAACCTGATTGATCATCTCTGGGGTTGGTTGGGTTGGCAATTCCTCATTTTGCACTTGTTCATTCTCCCATTCCTCACCCTCTCTTACCACTTCCTCAGTCGGTGGGGGAGTCACTGCCGTAGTATCAGACGGGCTAGGTGCTCGTCCTCTTCCTCGAGAGGATTTCCTCCCACGACCTCTACCACGGCCTCTTGCCGCTACTCTTCCTCGAGCTACAGCTCCAGTGGCTGGCTCGGACGCTTCTTGTCTTGTCGATGTTGTTGTTGGCGCAGTTGTTGCTCTAGTTCTAACCATCTGTGATACAGAGTGAAGATGGTCAGATACCAATTTGTATCACCTAGATACCAATTGGACCCAAGTAATAGCACGAAAGAAAGAATGAAAGAATGGAATTTTCCTAATGTCTTATAGCCCCTCAAAGAAAAGTAAAGGCGTCCCCTACCGTTCCTTAAGACTCTACTAGACTCATTCTTGTGTGATGAGACCAACGAACCTAATGCTCTGATACCAAGTTTGTCACGACCCCAACACCGAGCCGCGACTGGCACCCACACTTACCCTCCTATGTGAGAGAACCAACCAATCTAAACCTAAACATTTCAATGTAATATCAACATAAAGTAATGCGGAAAACTTAAACTCATTAATAAAAACAAATTCAATAACTATTATTTTCAAAAATCTGGAAGTCATCATCACAAGCACATCAACTTTAAATTACTAAATCTAAGAGTTTCTAAGAAGCTAAAAATGCATAAGAGCTAGTCCATGCCGGAACTTCAAGGCATCAAGACATGAAGAGGAAGATCCAGTCCAAGCTAGAAGTATTAGCTCACCCTGATATCCGGAGTAATGAAGACTGGCTAGATTTACTGTTGAGTCGAAGATGACGGCACGTTTTCTGCACTTCACAAGTAAACAAAAGGAAAACATAAATGTAGGGGTCAGTACAAAATACGGGTACTGAGTAGATATCATCGGCCAACTCAAAAGAGAAATCAATATATACCAAGTAATATCATAAAATCAACTATGATACTCAAACATGTAGCAACAGCAAGTAATATATCATTAACTATTACCGTCAAGTTCACACATGGGAACTCAAGCCTCAATACCATACTCATTTGGGAATTATGTTCATTAGATTGAGTATATTAACATCTTTCAAGATTCATTATCTTTATTTCTCTTGTGTCGGTACGTGACACTCCGCTCCCTCATATTCATTAATCCTCTTGTGTTGGTACGTGACACTCCGATCCCTTAAATCTACCTGTCAATTCGTGATACCCAATCCTCTAAATCTACGTGTCGGTTCGTGACACCCGATTGCCTAAATCTACCTTAATCATTTGGGAATTATGTTCATTAGATTGAGTATATTAACATCTTTCAAGATTCATTATCTTTATTTCTCTTGTGTCGGTACGTGACACTCCGCTCCCTCATATTCATTAATCCTCTTGTGTTGGTACGTGACACTCCGATCCCTTAAATCTACCTGTCAATTCGTGATACCCAATCCTCTAAATCTACGTGTCGGTTCGTGACACCCGATTGGCTAAATCTACGTGTCGGTTCATAACACCCGATCCCCTAAATCTATGTGTCGGTTCGTGACACCCGATCCCCTAAATCTACGTGTCGGTTCGCGACACCCGATCCCCTAAATCTTCTTCTATCAATTCATCAAGCCTTCTTTCTTACCAAGGCATTATCAATCTCATTATTTTAGTTCATCACGCCTTCTTTAATACGAAGGCCTCATCATTAACAAAGAGATTAGGGTTTTGCATGATTTGGGATTTAATAACTTCATCATGCTTATATAATCACAATTATATAATTACATTTATGCAAGCATACAATTAAGCACATAGCAGGATTTACAATATTATCAATACATATCATTCGCTATTAAGAGTTTACTACGAATATCTTAAGAGAAACCATAACCTACCTCCACCGAAGATTCGTGGTCAAGCAAGCAATTTCCTAAGCTTTGTGTTTTTCCTCTCGTTCGATCCTCTCTCTATCGTTTCTCTTTCCTTCTCTTTGTTTTTTCTATTTTCTTTATTTAAACCCTCTTTCTTTTACCCTAATTAGTATATAATTAATAATAAAAAATGACAATAATAACCCACTAATTAACTTAAGGTTACCTCTTTTAACCCCCAAGAAAATAGACTTACTAACATTAACCCACTAACTTTATAATTAAAGCAGGAATAGTCAAAAACGTCCCTTAAAACGTATCATGAAATCCGACTCAGACAGGGATTACGCAGCCTGTGACGGCCCGTCGCGCCTGCGACGGTCCGTCCTGCTGCTCCGTCACAGAGTTCAGAGACTCAATTTCTCTGAAGAGTCTGTGACGGTCCGTCCTGCCATTCCGTTATGAAGTTCAGAAAGTAGATTTTCAGTACCCAATTTCAGATTTTGTCACGACCCAAATAGGATCGCGACTGGCACCCACACTTACCCTCCTATGTGAGAGAACCAACCAATCTAAACCTTAACATTTCAATGTAATAACAACAGAAAGTAATGCGGAAGACTTAAACTCATTAATAAAAAAAAATTCAATAACTATCAATATTCAACATCTATTATTCCCAAAACCTTGAAGTCATCATCAAAAGAACATCTACTTTAAACTACTAATTGTAAGAGTTTCTAAGAAGCTAAAAATACATAAGAAGCTTGTCCATGCCGGAAGTTCAAGGCATCAAGACATGAAAGAGAAGATCCAGTCCAAGCTAGAAGTGTTAGCTCACCCTGAAGATCCGGTGTGACGAAGACTGGCTTGAGTTACTGTTGAGTCGAAGATGATGACACATTTGCTGCACTCCACAAATAACAAGAAGAAAAACATAAAAGTAGGGGTCAGTACAAAACACGGGTACTGAGTAGATATCATCGTCCAACTCAAAATAGGGAACAGTATATATCAATATTATCGTAAATCAACTATAAAAATCAACATGTAGCAACAACAAGTATTATAATCATCAATAAGTACCATCAAATTCATCCATGAGGGCTCAAGCCTCAACACCATACTCATTTCGGAATTAAGTTTTATTAAATTGAGTATATTATCATCTTCCAAGATTCATTATCTTTCTTCCTCTTGTGTCGGTATGTGACACTCCGATCTTCTACTACTATGTGTCGGTACGTGACACTCCGATCCCCTAATTCTATGTGTCGGAATGTGACACTCCGATCCCCTACATGTGTCGGTACGTGACACTCCGATCCCCTACATGTGTCGGAACGTGACACTCCGATCCCCTAATTCTATGTGTCGAAACGTGACACTCCGATCCACTAATACTACGTGTCGGTACGTGACACTCTGATCCACTAATACTATGTGTCGGAACGTGACACTCCGATCCACTAATACTATGTGTCGGAACGTGACACTCCGATCCACTAATATCATTCTGTAAATCATCAAGCCTTGTCTATAACAAGGCATCATCAATCCCATTACTTTAATTCATCAAGCCTTCTCCTATACCAAGGCATCATCATTAATAATGTATATTAAAATTTTCTTTTCAAGATTTGGGATACAATATTTTCATCATGCTTATCTTATCACAATCACATAATCATATTCATGCAAACATACCATTAAGCATATAGTAGGGTTTACAATACTACCAATACATATCATTCACTATTGAGACTTTACTTATGAAAGCATGAAAACCATAACCTACCTCCACCAAAGAATTGGAATCAACAAGCAATTTCCCAAGCTTTGATATTCCCTCTGACTCTTGATCGATCAATCTCTCTCTCTCCTTGTTCTCTCTATTTTCTTTATTCAAACCCTCTTTCTTTTACCCTAGTTAACATATATTTAAGTGTAAAAGATGGCAATAATACCCCACTAATTAACTTAGGGTTACCTCTTTTAACCCCCAAGAATTTGAGTTATTAATATAAACCAACAAAATCAATAATTAAGGAAGGAGTAGTCCAAAAACGTCCCTTAAAACGTGTAAGGAAATCCGATTCTGCCTTGGATTTGCGCAACCTGTGACAGGCCGTCGTGCCTGCGACGGTCCGTCCTGCAGGTCGTCGCAAGAGTTAGAGAGTCAATTTCCACTGAACAATCTATGACGGTCCATCACGCCTGTGACGGTCCGTCCTGCCATTCCGTCACGAAGTTCAGAGAGTCGATTTTCAGTACCCAATTTCAGATTTTCTAAGTGTTTTGAAACGAGACCCTGCGACGGTCCGTCGTGCCCATGACGGATCGTCATTTGGCCCGTCGCCTCAGCCTGTTTTTCCAGAATTGAAGTTTGTTGCTAAAAACAACCAAATAGGTCGTTACAATAGATACCAATTTACCCATCGTTCGTCCCCGAACGATCAAAAGAAGGAAAGAATGGGCGAAAAGGAGTACCTGAATCTGTAAATAGATGTGGGTATCTTTCTTGCATATATGCCTCCTTCTCCCAAGTGGCTTCTTCAACCGGTCGATTCTTCCATTGCACCTTGATGGATGCAATCTCTCTTGACCTCAACTTGCGAACTTTTCTATCTAAAATAGCAACAGGCTCCTCCACATAAGACAAGTTCTCATCAAGCAAAACTAAATCCCAACGGATGATGTAGTTTCCATCCCCATGGTATCTTTTAAACATCGACACATGGAATACCTGATGCACTCCGTACAGCCCTGGAGGCAAGGCTAACTCATAAGCCACCTCTCCTACTCGCTTAAGTACTTCAAATGGTCCAATGTACCTTGGACTTAGTTTACCCCTTTTACCAAACCGCATCACCGCTTTCAGTGGTGAAACTTTCAACAAGACTTGTTCACCCTCCATGAACTCTAAGTGTCTAACCTTTCGATCTGCATATTCTTTTTGTCTACTTTGCGCCGCTAGAAGCTTTTCTTGAATAGAATTCACTTTCTCTATCGAATCCCTCAAAAGGTCAGTACCCCAAGGCCTAACCTCAAATGCGTCAAACCAACCAATGGGAGACCTACATCTCCTACCATACAATGCTTCGAATGGAGCCATATTAATGCTTGAGTGATGGCTATTATTGTATCAAAACTCCGCTAAGGGTAGGAAGCTATCCCAATGACCACCAAACTCTATCACACATGCACGAAGCATATCCTCCAACACATGAATCGTTCTCTCAGACTGACCATCGGTCTGAAGATGGAACGCAGTACTAAGGTCCAACCTAGTACCTAATTCCGCATGCAATGTTTTCCAAAACTTAGAGGTAAACTGCGTACCTCTATCTGATATGATGGATAGTGGAACCCCATGCAATCGCACCACTTCCGAGATGTAAAGTTTGGCTAACTTTTCTGCATTGTAAGTCACCTTGACCGGAATGAAATGAGCAGATTTAGTTAACCTATCAGCAATCACCCAAATGGAGTCATACTTACCCATTGTCTTCGGAAGACCAACCACAAAATCCATTGCAATTCTTTCCCACTTCCATTCCGGAATGGGCATTCTCTGAAGTGTTCCTCTGGGCCTTTGGTGTTCATACTTTACTTGTTGACAGTTTGGACATTTGGCAATAAAATCCACAATGTCACGCTTCATTCTACTCCACCAAAAGTGTTGCTTTAGGTCACGATACATCTTGGTTGCGCCCAGATGTATATAATACCTTGAACTATGAGCCTTTGTCAGAATAGTTTTGATCAAACCATCGACGCGGGGTACACATACCCTTCCCTTGATTCTCAAAACACCTTCCTCATCGATTTGTGCTTCCTTAGCCTCCCCTCGCAATACTTTATCTTGGATTCGCCTTAGTTTCTCATCATCAAACTATTTTCCCTTAATTTTGTCAAGAAAAGAAGATCTTGAATCCACACAAGCCAACAATCCTCCCTTCTCATTTACTTCTAATCTCATCAAGTCGTTAGCTAGAGTCTGAACCTCTCTAGCTAATGGGCGTCTAGAGGCTTGCAAGTGGGCTAGACTTCCCATGCTTCCCGCCTTTCTACTTAAAGCATCCGCTACAACATTCGCCTTCCCCGGATGATACAAAATGGTGATGTCGTAGTCCTTCAGTAGTTCCATCCATATTCTCTGTCTCAAGTACAAATCTTTCTGAGTAAAGACATACTGTAGGCTATGATGATCCGTTTAGACCTCACACTTAACCCCATATAAATAGTGTCTCCATTGTTTTAATGCAAACACTACCGCAGCCAATTCCAAATCGTGGGTCAGATAGTTACGTTCATGCACCTTTAATTGCCTTGAAGCATAAGCAATCACACTCTTCTCTTGCATTAGTACTGCACCCAAACCAGAATAGGATGCATCACAATAAACAATGAAGTTCTTACCCTCTACTGGCAAGGTAAGGATAGGTGCGATAGTCAACAAAGTCTTGAGCTTCTGAAAGCTTTCCTCACATTCGTCCGACCATACAAATGGAACATTCTGCTTAGTCAAGTTCGTCAATTGAGAAGCAATAGAAGAGAATCCCTTGACAAATCGGCGGTAGTAGCTTGCTAACCCAACAAAGCTCCTTATTTCCGACACATTAGTAGGTCTTACCCAATTCTTCACTGTCTCAATCTTAGAAGGATCCACCATCACTCCATCCTTAGAAACCACGTGCCCCAAGAAGGACACCACATCTAGCCAAAACTCACACTTAGAGAACTTGGCATAAAGCTTTTTCTCCGTCAACATTTCCAATACCATTCTCAAATGCTCTTCATGTTCCTTCTTGCTCTTTGAGTATACAAATATATCATCAATAAATACGATCACGAAGAGGTCCAAATGTGGCTTAAAAATCCCGTTCATCAAGCTCATGAACGCAGCAGGGGCATTCGTAAGACCAAAAGACATCACTACAAATTCGTAATGCCCATACCTCGTTCGAAAAGCAGTCTTTGGCACATCCGTTGCCCGTATTTTCAATTGATGATAACCGGATCTCAAGTCAATCTTAGAGAAGACACACGCACCTTGTAACTGATCGAACAAGTCATCAATGCGAGGAAGAGGGTACTTGTTCTTAATAGTTACTTTATTCAGTTGTCTGTAGTCTATGCACATCTGAAAACTCCCATCCTTCTTCTTTGCAAACGAAACCGGAGCACCCCAAGGAGATGCACTTGGTCTAATGAAGCCTTTGTTCAATAACTCTTGAAGCTGTGCTTTTAACTCTCTTAACTCCACGGGAGCCATTCTATAAGGGGGTATAGAAATGGGGTGAGTACCGGGTTCAACATCAATACAGAAGTCAATATCTCTTTCCGGTGGCATACCAGGAAGATCTGCAGGGAACACATCCAGAAACTCACGAACTACTGAAACTGACTCAATCGAAGGTACTTGGGTAGTGTCGTCCTTCAGATGTGCCAAGAAAGCTAAACACCCTTTACTAATTATTTTCTTAGCACGAAGAAAGGAGACGATGCGGAACGGATTGGAAGTGTAGTCACCCTCCCATACTAACGGGTCTATCCCAGGCTTGGCTAACGTCACCGTTTTAGAATTACAATCCAAGATTGCAAATTGCGGAGAAAGCCAAGTCATACCCAGAATCACATCAAAATCATCCATTGCCAAGATAACCAAATCTACATAAGTAGTGCTCCCCACAAAGTTTACCACACAAGACCTATATACCTTTTCAACTACCACAGACTCACCCACCGGAGTAGAAACACGAATAGGCATATCAAGAAATTCACAATGTAAATTTAGACCATTAGCAAATGAGGAAGATACATAAGAAAACGTGGATCCAGGATCAAACAATAAAGAAGCCATGCAATCACAAACCAGAAGATTACCTGTGATGGCAGCATCAGATGCCTCCGCTTCAGACCGCCCAGGGAAAGCGTAACACTGGGCCCTATCGTTCGTTTGTCCATTGCCCCTACCATGTTGTGATGTAGTGGCCCCAGTTTGCCCATTACCTCTGCCGTTTTGGTGACCACCATTACCTCGACCACCACGTCCTCAAGAATAACGGCCTCTACGATGACCACCTCTACCTCTAGCTATTGGGGGTCTATAACTTTGTCTGGGACAATTTTTCCTAATATGTCCAATCTCCCCACATCCATAACATTCTCTGGAGTCAATCATAGGCCCCTCGGAGAAGTGTTGACGGGTCTGAGGTGGTCCCCCAACTACAGTCTGTAGTGAATACTGAATTGGTCGGACTGAGTAACTTCCCGAACCCTATCCTCAAGTGTAAGAACCATTAAACTCACCTCTCTTTCGAAACCTTTTTGATGTCGATGTTGTGGTGAAGTCGTCTGGCTTCACTCCTTCCACTTCTATAACAAAGTCTGACCTCAACCCCTTCACAAACCGGCGAATCCGCTCTTGAGGACTGAAACAGAGTTGAGTGGCATATCTGGACAGTGCATGGAACTTAGCCTCATAAGCATTAACCGACATCCTACCTTGCTCTAGACTCAGGAACTCATCCCTTTTCCTATCCCTCAAAGTCCGGGGGATATACTTCTCCATAAACAAACTAGAGAATGAGGCCCAAGTCATAGGTGGTGCCTCTATTGGTTGACACTCGATATGTGACCGCCACCACATTTTGGCGTTCCCTTGAAACTGATAACTCACGAACTCAACACCAAACCGTTCTACTATACCCATCTTGTGTAGTAGCTCGTGACAGTCAACCAGAAAATCATAAGCATCCTCCGATTCTGCACCCTTCAAGATTGGAGGTTTCAATTTCAAGAACTTACTGAAAAGTTCATGCTGATCACTTGTCATTATAGGCCCACTAGTCAGACGTGGAAACGTGCCTATATCCAATGGAACATCCATGCGGGGAGCCATAGTAGCCGCATGTTGTACCTCTAGAGCCTAAGGTGCTGGTGCAGAAAACACTAGGGGTGTCTGGCCCTATCAGATAACCCGCTAAGATAAGCCAGAACCTGATTGATCATCTCTGGGGGAGGTTGGGGTGGCATTTCCTCATTTTGCACTTGTTCATTCACCCCATCCTCCCCCTCTCTTATTACTTTCTCAGTCGGTTGAGGAGTCACTGCCCTAGTATCAGATGGGCTAGGTGCTCGTCCTCTTCCCCTAGAGGACGTCCTCCCACGAACTCTACCACGGCCCCTTGCCGCTATTCTCCCTCGAGCCACAGCCCCGGTGGCTGGCTCAGTTGTTTCTTGTCTGTCCGGTGTTGGTGTTGGTGTAGTCATTGCTCTAGTTCTAACCATCTGCGAAAGAGAGTGAAGATGGTCAGATACCAATTCGCATCGCCTAGATACCAATTGGACTCAAGTATTAGCACGAAAGAAAGAATGAAAGAGTGAAATTTTCCTAATGTCTTATAGCCTCTCAATGAAACGTAAAGGCGTCCCCCTACCGTTCCTTAAGACTCTACTAGACCTGTTCTTGTGTGATGAGACCAACGAACCTAATGCTCTGATACCAAGTTTATCACGACCCAAATCGGATCGTGACTGGCACCCACACTTACCCTCCTATGTGAGCGAACCAACCAATCTAAACCTTAACATTTCAATGTAATAACAACAGAAAGTAATGCGGAAGACTTAAACTCATTAATAAAAACCATTTCAATAACTATCAATATTAAACATCTATTATTCCCAAAACCTGGAAGTCATCATCACAAGAACATCTACTTTAAACTACTAATTCTAAGAGTTTCTAAGAAGCTAAAAATACATAAGAAGCTAGTCCATGCCGGAAGTTCAAGGCATCAAGACATGAAGGAGAAGATCTTGTCCAAGCTAGAAGCGTTAGCTCACCCTGAAGATCCGGTGTGACGAAGACTGGCTTGAGTTACTGTTGAGTCGAAGATGACGGCACGTTTGCTGCACTCCACAAATAACAAGAAGAAAAACAAAAAAGTAGGGGTCAGTACAAAACACAGGTACTGAGTAGATATCATCGACCAACTAAAAATAGGGAACAATATATATCAATATTATCGTAAATCAACTATAAAACTCAACATGTAGCAACAACAAGTATTATAATCATCAATAAGTACCATCAAGTTCATCCATGAGGGCTCAAGCCTCAACACCATACTCATTTGGGAATTAAGTTTTATTAAATTGAGTATATTATCATCTTCCAAGATTCATTATCTTTCTTCCTCTTTTGTCAGTATGTGACACTCCGATCCCCTACTACTATGTGTCGGTACGTGACACTCCGATCCCCTAATTCTATGTGTCAAAACGTGACACTCCGATCCCCTACATGTGTCGGTACGTGACACTCCGATCCCCTATGTGTGTTGGAACGTGACACTCCGATCCCCTAATTCTATGTGTCGGAACGTGACACTCCGATCCACTAATACTATGTGTCGATACGTGACACTCCGATGCACTAATACTATGTGTCGGAACGTGACACTCCGATCCACTAATACTATGTGTCGGAACGTGACACTCCGATCCACTTATATCATTCTGTAAATCATCAAGCCTTGTCTATAACAAGGCATCATCAATCCCATTACTTTAATTCATCAAGCCTTCTTCTATACCAAGGCATCATCATTAATAATGTATATTAAAGTTTTCTTTTCAAGATTTGGGATTCAATATTTTCATCATGCTTATCTTATCACAATCACATAATCATATTCATGCAAACATACCATTAAGCATATAGTAGGGTTTACAATACTACCAATACATATCATTCACTATTGAGAGTTTACTTATGAAAGCATGAAAACCATAACCTACCTCCACCGAAGAATTGGAATCAACAAGCAATTTCCCAAGCTTTGATATTCCCTCTGCCTCTTGATCGATCAATCTCTCTCTCTCCTTGTTCTCTCTATTTTCTTTATTCAAACCCTCTTTCTTTTACCCTAGTTAACATATAATTAAGTGTAAAAGATGGCAATAATACCCCACTAATTAACTTAGGGTTACCTCTTTTAACCCCCAAGATTTTGAGTTATTAATATAAACTCACAAAATCTATAATTAAGAAAGGAGTAGTCCAAAAACGTCCCTTAAAATGTGTAAGGAAATCCGATTCTGCTTGGGATTTGCGCAACCTGTGACTGGCCGTCGTGCCTACGACGGTCCGTCCTGCAGGTCGTCGCAAGAGTCAGAGAGTCAATTTCCACTGAACAATCTATGACGGTCCGTCACGCCTGTGACGGTCCGTCCTGCCATTCCGTCACGATGTTCAGAGAGTCGATTTTCAGTACCCAATTTCAGATTTTCTAAGTGTTTTGAAACGAGACCTTGCGACGGTCCGTCGTGCCCATGACGGATCGTCGTTTGGTCCGTCGCCTCAGCCTGTTTTTCAAGAATTGATGTTTGTTGCTCAAAACGACCAAACAGGTCGTTACAGATTTTCTAAGTGTTTTAAAACAAGACCCTGCGATGGTCCGTCGTGCCCATGACGGTCCGTCGTGGGGTCCGTCGCCTCAGCCTGTTTTTCCAGAAATAACATCTGCTGCTCAAAATTACTAAACAGGTCATTACAAAGACCTTTCAATTGAATCATCTTGCATGAATATCGAAATATTATCATAAGGCACACTTTAATCGAACTTCATCACATGGTACAAACCATCAAAATTGAAGTTAATGTTCACGATCACAAAGTCTTAGCAATTCTACTTCAAAATACATAGTCCACAATATTACTATCAGGCAACAAAATTAATCCATCCATAGTTTTGATAACATCATTATAATATCAATTAACACAAGCACTAACTCCATTGCATCAATCCTAATTGATTCAACATGAGTTCGAATCATAGTATTAGAGAAGATGGGTAAAGTCTTGATATATTCAAAATATTAGGTTGAAGATAAAGACGACCATAATTGAATAATAATGACTCATAATGCAATCATAAAAATCATTATAAAACAAGACCAATACAATTTGAAAGATCAATTTCAGATTAGAAATAACCTCATATACAATTCAACTTTTTAAAATAAATTTTAAAACAACCATTTGCAAAAAGGAATTTAAAGGTTAAAGGTTCCCATACCTTGTTACTACTTGAATATAGTTTGAGTAAACTGAATTTCTTTCTTTCCTAGAACCCTTTGACCTTGGTCTTCTCTGGAGTTTCTATGGGAATGAGAAAGTAGAGTAAAGGTAGAGTGATTTGAGTTTGGGGAATTGTGTGAGTTCTCTTAGTTTAGTTAGGACTAGCTATTTATTTAAGTCCTTAACTAACTAATTAGACCTATCCTTACCCTTAATTAACCAATGAACTAATTAACTAGTTAAATGACCCTACTTAAACACACTTGCAAAATCACAGACTTTACCATGAATTAACTAAATTCCCTAACATTTGGTTATGAACTCATATTGAATTGATTATTATTGATGCAATTTAGTTAGATATTTTATTAGTTACAATTTAATAATGTTTTTACACATATTTATGGTTGAAATTGTAATGATTAAGGGTAATAAAATTTATGATAGCTTGTTGAAGAAGAAGTTGTAAGACTTTGTGATCTAGAACATTTACGTCAATTGTGATTTGTTATACTTTGTAATGAAGTTCAATTTAATTGTGACTTGGGATTTTATTAAGTATATGTGTTGTATGATGATGTAATTGAAATGTTATGTGAAGATGTGAGATTATGTTTAAGATGAAACGATATAAGCTTGGTTATGAATTGCATGTGTTCCTTATTATGACACGATGATGACAATATGTTGTCTCACATATAAGGGTTGAATTGCAAGGAAATTGTTATGATAAATCCAAATAGCTAATGTTATTAATATACAATGGGTTAGTCTCTTATTGTGTATACTAATTTATGATGATTAATAAGGCTCAAAGACGTTTCAAAAAGGGACTCTAGTTAGCACCAACTTAAATAGTATTGAGGAGTGTCCTTTCCCAATGTGGGAAGGTAGGTTCACTATGTTACTCATGAGATTGGTGACTATAATGCAACATGCGTAAAACGAGTCCTAAGAATATCTTCTAGTTCATGAACTATGTTGTCCCCAGAGGAATTCTAGCTAGTGGATACACCTAGAATGTTATGTTCATGTTTTGGTACTACCATGGCAAGAAGTCAACCTTCTTTAGGTGTAGGTCTTCAACACAGGGTTTCACATTTTGCTCATGTGGTCTATGTAAGTTAAGGCAACTGTTATAGAACGTGAAATGAAGTAATAAAGTGAACACAACTAGGGACCCTTGAGGGAAGTCTTAGAAGGTTTTTCTTATGTGTTATGCAAATGGTAATTTTACATTTTCATGATCCTATATGATGTTAGTTTAATTTATGAACATTCTATTCTTCTAAATGATAAATCTTTTAACGAATACTCTTAATGCTATGTTATGTGATGCTAGGCATTTCTTATTATTTACTGTTAGGTTTACTTGGTTGAGTAAGTGTATGAGACTTTACTTGGTCATTGAACTCGTAGAATTCATGAGAGGATGTGAGTAAGGTTCTTGCATATGATTTTATTGTATTAATGCATAAACATATTTTGTTGTTTCAGAATAATGTTGCAGTTGTTTTCTTTATATGCTCAATTATACTATGATACATGTCGACTTTATGATAATTGATAATGTTAGTCTTATGTTGTATATGATCTTGTCTTATAGATTATATGATTATTGGATTATATGTGTTTTTGATTGTGCATAAGGCTTTTAAAATTAACTTGGCATGGTTATGAGCAAATGTCCCCTTTAACGTGATTTTAAATGTTTTATGTGAATGTTTCCATACATAGTACAAGTGGTGTAATAATCCATAGTTCTATGTTTCTACAATTATATAAGTTCAGGCCGTTGAACATTTGAAAGGGCAATTTTAAGATAACACGGAGTATCATTCTCAAAGTTTCGTAAGTCCCCACCATCCGAGGATGATGTCACGATCTAGATATTAATGTTTTTCTTCTTTGAAGACATTTAGCTCTTTCCCTTTTCACTTGAAGACGATTGTTGTATCTGCCTATATGTGTCTTTTGTTGAAGCAAAGTAAGGTCTATCACCAAAATTTGTATTAGATTGTGCTAGTTTAGATGTGAAACTTATCCTAGACATCATCATCATATATCTTTATATATTATGTACGTGAAATTAAAGTAGAAGTCTATGTAGTGCTTCCCATGCGAGGAATCTATGTAAACTCCCTAGGCATATATAATGTGCAAGCGAGAGGTCTATGTAAACCTCAATCTAGATGTAGTTGAAAAGTTTTACGTTTCTCGCAATTTAACCTATGAAATGTAATGACGAATCCTAAGAGGTTAATCATAGTCCTCCTCGATGACGATGACAACAGTTACTTGTAGGGGTTTCTCCCAATATATGACACCAAGACTTCCAATCCCTACACAATGTAAACAAGGGGAAATAAGTGGTTAGTGCATTAATCACTATGTATCGAAGCCAACCAAAAACCATGAAAAAGGGGAAATTACTATAGAAACATGCCTTCATGACATTTTGATAAAAACTTTCATCATAAGAGTTTTAGAGATATAATACAAGTAAAAAACCACATAAAGACGTATTAAACTATCATCAATATATTAATCTTAATTCCATATTCATCATGTAAATCTTTTAATCATTTGGATTCTCAACCTAAAGTTACTCTTAGAGTAACTTACGTAATACATGCAGAAACCACCCATACACCCTCTTCAAGAAAACCTAAATGATCCTCAAAGCTACGCTAGATAAGAACCTATCTATTTAACATGTGTTTTCTAAGTAATGAATATTCATTTAAAGATATTTAAGATACAATCATACAATAAGGGGTCTTTGCATTATGGTCTTGCTAGACCTCAGGAACTAACTTTAGTATCTTCAACGACTACTCGTGCAATCTGTAGATAATGTCAAATTTCACTACCTACATGATTTAGAACCCATTAAGTACTAGAGTGCACATGCCACATTATGAGTGTAAGTACTAACCGACATAGACCATACAAGATACATGAATCCGCTGGCTTAAAGACCACACCGTGAAAGGTGTTCTATTTTCCAAGGGTGAACTACGACAAATCATATGTTGGCTCATGGTTAAGGGATATCAACAACTTCTTTCTACGATAGACTCATCTCTAGTAGAGCTACTAGAATACGAATATCCACTTTATTCTTTGCCTTTTTTATCATAGATTACGTTCATTCACATAAATGTATTAGAGACGGTGACATCATTTGACCTACCGACCGATAATAGCATTGCCACAAAGGGGTCCAAAAGGGTCTACGGATCTAGGTTCATTATGATAGCTCTTATGACTTTCTTAATTATTGTTGCATTTTGTTCCGGTCAAAAAACCTTTATGTCTATCATTCAACCAAGGAAGGGTACGACACCATCAACGTTTTTTTATTAACATTCTTTTCATTGTTAAGGTTTCACATTCTTGACCTTTTTTTTATATTCTAGGTGTCGCATTCTTACACTTCTTTTCATATTCAAAGTTTTACATGAGTCTTTCGTTGAAGGGCACCTAGTTAAGGTCTAACAATTCTAGACTCTCATTTGTTCATACACATACATGAAAAGGGTGCCTAAGACTACCAAGTTAATAAATCACATATTAAAGAACTTTCATACATAAAGGAGAGGGCACCTACGTCAATAAAATACAAGAGTTCACAATCGAGAAATTTTCATTTCGTAAGAAGAGGGACCTACGTCAACTAATCAAGAAACAATATAGTCATGTCAAACACTTCACAATACATCATCATTAAACATTAACATTACCAGAGAATATACTTTCATAACATTAAATACACATTAAACAAGATCAGACAGACATCACATTATCCTTAACTTTATACATTCGTATAAGCCATTACTCCTTGCACATAGTAATATTACTTCATATAAGAAAAAACACATTAAACCTTCATGCATACCCTGACGGAATATTACAAAAATTCATATAATAATGCCGACAAAGAAATGATCACTACTAGAACAACAAGAAAACATTTCCATAATAAGTTGACCATACCAATCATTAATAATTATATATCCATTCTACAATAAATAACGGAATTAGTTCAATTTCCTCTCTTCCAATAGCCAAGATCACAATTTCTTAACATCTAATACATTCAAAATAAAATAGCATAACTTACCATAGAAATAAAAAATTATAACATAATATAAACTCAATGCCATCATCAATAGATCATAAGTTATAGACACACTTCATAAGCAATATTTAAAGATTATAGAAGAACAAGGGTTCATGAAGGTTTTCATTGGAAAACATATAACTAACATCAATTATATAATATCTTATTATTTTAAACTGTTCCATTTACGAAACTTTGAGTTAGAATATAAATTGAACTTTTTCATAATCTTTGCAATCCTTGAAATAACATTGAGATTGGCTATAAGGTGATATAAATCCTTATATAAAGAAATCTATTCCTTATTAAAATAAATTCCAGTGAAGTTTAAGAAGACTTCCGTTAGAATCCACAACCCTATTCCCATCTGGACCTTGACATTTCATGGGTGTTTTTTGAGAGAATATTCGAAGGAAATAGTTTTTATTTAGGTGTTAGGATCTAATAGAGGATTTGATTAATCTTATATACTTTAAATACATAATTAAAACTAAAACAACTATCCATCCACATAAAAAGACTTGGTTGAATATACTATATCACCCCTATGTTAGCCACTACTTTTTAATTTTTGCCGCTTCCCATTCAACGCGCAGAATGACAAACCTTTAATATAATGTTGCCTCATTTATGGGTCTGCCGTTTGTCATAGTATATCAACATCATGTAGGCCTTGAAAGCCTGAACGATGCGCACCACTGAAAAGCCATCAATTGGTTAACTAGCCGTTAACGAGGTCATTGTTTCATGTTACCAGGCATCTTCATGGACAAAGGCTTGGGTCCTTCTTAAGGGCCCTGTTTAGTCCTTGATGGAGTTGTACTTGGTTATTAAACCCTGAAACATTATTATATAAGTACTATGATAATCACAACTTATTTAGACCTTAAAAAACACGCAAAACATCGATCAAAAGCCTTATTTACATCCAAGAACATACACGACTAATATCCCAACGCCTTAGTATTTCCTTTATATTTGACCTCAAACACAATAGGACTGACCTATAAACTCATTTACACATTAAGTTAACTAGTAAACATCACTCAAAAAACAATTGAATCTCTAATTCACCATAGCTAATTTTAAGGATTGTTATAGTCTCCCCCGCTTCAGAACATAGGTCCTCAAAAATAGTTAGCAGGAACATCACTTTACCAAAAAGGGTCAAACAACATCATTTAATTCAAGAATGTAGAGCTATATCTACCAAGTCCTTATGCATGATTATTCACTTTTTCTCATGATATTGGACGAAATTCATTCTACAAGTTACATCATTCTCATTCATACATACCGTAGAACATCATGCAATTTGTCATCAAAGCATAATCATGAAATAATTCAATAAGCCACATTTTGAGAAATATTATCCATAAAAATTCAACATGCAACTTATCAGAACTCATTAGGCATGTTTACTAAGTCAACTCATGTAACAGTTGGGTATGTAGAAAATTTCACCTCATGAAGCAGATATACAATCTACACTAAATGCACATGAACATGAGGGAATATAAAGCATTACAAATCATTTTCTCATTTAAAAAAAATATAACCAAAACATTCATATCTTTTGGAGAATATTTGGAAACTCATTTTTCACAAAATAGTCTAACATGAAGCAAGATACTAGTAACACTTACTTTTAGTATTGAATAGAAAAATAAGGAAAAAATAAGGCTATATCACCCCTAACAACCCTACAATTCGCCATAATCCCCCACTTGGGAGAAAACAATCTAAGGTCAACATTTACACACTATAAGCACCTCTTTTGTGAAAGCATTAATCTTACCAACACTGTTCTCATCCTACTCTTCAATTCAATAAACCCCTTGAAAACAACAACATTTGTCAAACCTATTTCATGAAAACCAAAGACTCTCGAAGACTATTCATTTATTCAGAACATCCCCTATGAGGAGAACTCCTAAGTTTTTTGACATGATCTCCTCCTTCTCTATTGGGGAATCAATGCGACATCAAAAGTCCTTATTCATCACACCTATACATTGCAAACACCAATACTCACCATCATAGGACCACTCATCCAACCTTCAATATCGAATCTATAAAGTAACACTTAACCATTCCTCTCTCCCTAAACAACTTCCACCAAACTTTAAGGACTACAACATAAGGAACAAGGGAAAAACATCATCGAATAAAACTCTAAGGGACAATTAGAAGAATGAAGAAGTGAAATATTCTTATAACCCAATAACCTCTTATTTATAATATTGAGCGATTCACATTATGTACAAGACCCTACTATATGTTGTTTTTCAGACAACCGATGAATATCCTATAGCCTCATGCCTTGATACAACAATTGTCACGACGCCAGAGCACACCCTATGCATTATGTGATATAATTGACCTTTCAGAGGTCTGATACAAGCCACATGGATTATACATTGCATAAGATATCCAAATAACTTAGAATTTAAAACATTCTTCACAAATAAAGAATACTTTCATTAATTCTGTTGTAGAATACTTTTACAAAATATAACTCTACCATGTGTCGCTAACCCATGTAATACATTGGAATTAAAAAATTGGGATTAAGCTCATAAAAGAGTTGAAATAAAGGCGAAAATACATAACATAAACATTTGGGTGCTTCTCCTCGAATCTATGAAGACTCGCCAAAACATAGAAACATATCCATCATCCATGGCACACCATGACTTCCAATCCCTACAATTTGGTCAATAACGGAAAATAAGGGTTAGCACATTAAAAACTAAGTATGGAAGCAAAGCAAAAAGAAAAAAAATATACACACATGCTTTCATGAAATTTTAATAAAAATCATCATCATAAGAGTTTAAGAGACAAAATTAATGTCAACAATAACATATGAGACTTACAAAACTAATATCAACATATAAGACTTAATTCCATATTCATCAAGTAAACCTTTTCATAATTTAGACTCTCTACCTATTGTTACTCTATTACACACTTATGTAAGATATGACGAGACCACCCATAAACCCTCTTCAAACAAACCTAAGTGATCATAAAAGATACCAAAGATAAGAACACAACATGATTTTACTAAGTAGACAATATTCATTTAAGGACACTTAAGAGAAAACTAGACAAGTAGGGGACTTCATATAATGGTCTCAGAAGACCTAGGTAACACATTCTAGTATCTTCAAATCGTACTTGTTCCATATGTAGATAGAGACTCATTCAACTACCTACACGTTGTAGAACACATCCCAAAAAAACTGAGCATCACATATTATGATAAGAGGCATTAATTGACATAGACCATAAAAGATATGTGTGGAATCTGGTGTCATAAAGACACTACACTATGGAAGGTCTTCTTATTTCAAAGGGTAGAACTAAGACAAATTCCATGTAGAGACATGGCTAAGGGATATAAAGGGCTTCTTTTGACTCTCGTCTCATCTCATGTAGAGCTAATACCAGAAGCGTATCCACTCGGTGTTTTGCCTGTGTTTTCGTAGAAGAATTATCATTCATATAAGTTTATTAGAGAGGGATCTAAGATTTGGCTTATCGACACATAATATCATTGCTAAGAAGGTATCCAAAATGGTTTAAAGGTCAAGGAATATTAGTATAGCGACTATGACATTCATAAAGATGATTATATGTTCTGCCTAGCCTACCTCTAAGTGCATCATTCCACTTAAGAAGGATTCCATTTTGGGTTATTGATCAAGGATTCTTCATTAACCTTAATTTCATAATCCAAAATTTCACCTTCTTAACATCTTTTTTTCATATTAAATGTTTCACATTTTTAACCTATTTTTAATATTAAGGCTTTCACATAAGACATTTTAATAGAAGAGTAGGTACTTTAGGTATACCGCGCCAAGACTCTAATTTATTCTTATACGTACATGACAAGGGTGCATATACTAAAAAGTCAAGAGGTCACATATTCATATATCCTTTATGCATCAATGATAAGGCACCTACGTCTACCAAATCAAAGAGTTCATAATCTTGAAACTTTCATGTTTGAAAAAGCGAGAACTATGTTTTGTAATAATGAAACAACATCATTATATAAGACTCTTCACAACACATTATAGTTACATATTAACATTTGAAGAAAATATACTTTCATCACATTATATCAGCATTTTACAAGATCAAACAAACATAACAGTATCTTGCAGTTTGTACATTCATATAAGGCATAACACCGTTAACATAGTAAACTTACTTCCCGTAACATACTTCACATTACACCTTCATATATAGCGTAACATAATACTACTACATTTCACATAATAATGCTGATAAGTCAATGTTCACAGTAAGAACAACAAGAAAGGACCACCACAATAAATGAATCATACCAGTCAATAGCAATTCCATATCAATTCTATATTAAATAAGGGAATTATGTCAACTTAACCTTTCCAATAGACAGGACGACCATTCCTTAAAATATCAAACAATTCACAATATAATAACTTAATTAACCATATAAAACACGACTACAACATAATATAAACCCAATTCTATTATCATTAGATCATAATCAATAGACGGACTTCATAAGCAAAATTAAGACAATTGAGAATATCAACAGTTCTTGGAGATTTTCATTAGAAATTATAAATTAAACATCAATAATTTCAATTCTAATGTTTTGAAAATATTTTGTCATTGAATCTTGGAGTTAGAGTTAAAATTGTATTTTTTCATTAACTTTGAAATTACTTTGAAATAGGATATAAGGTTATAACAATACTTCGGTACAAACATCCCATACCTTATTAGAATAAATCGCATTAAAATTGAAGAAAAAATACATCAGATCCATATTGACCTTGAGCATCCAAGGGGGATTTTGGGGAGAATATTTTGAAGGAAGGGTTTTGATTTAGATGTTAGTGTCTAAAAAAGAGTTTAATCAATCTAATATACTTAACATACAAAAAAAAACCTAAAACAATCGTTCATGCACTTTAAAAAACATGGAATTTACCATATCACCCATATGTTTACTGCGGCTTAACATCTTTTTCAAGTGCCTATTCGATTCCCACAACAACGGACACTCAATTGAAAGACGCCTTCTCCATTGGTCCATCGTTTGTGTAAGAGACTCAACATCCTATAGTCCTTGCAGGTGTCATGACACTGGAGAACTCCCTAGATTTATCATGGCATACTTGACGTCTCACACGTCTTATACAATCCCATAGTAACCTTTATTCGCATTATAATAGTTAAATTTAGTTGAAAATTTAAAACTTTTCATAGCACAACGTATGCTAGAACATCACATAATATAATATATATATATATGTATATAATACAAGACATAATACATAATTAGACTCTATGTCTCTTTTGCCAACATAGACACAACAATATTAGAATATAATAGGGATGCAACCCCTATCAAGATAATATAATAACTAAGCTATTAAATAACTTTAAAATATATTGTCATGGGAAATACATGGAAAATAAGGATTTCTTTCTTGATCATGGGAAACACATATCAAACCCTAGAATTTATAGACATCCTTTAAGCATCCATAACATACTATTTGTGTAAAAAGGTGAAGAAGAATGGTGTTATTACATGAAAACACTATGTATGAAAACTATGCAAAAACATGAATTTTCAGATGACATTTTACTTTTAATATATGTATCATGCCTTTTTGTGAAAACGTCATAAAAAACATTGATAGGATAAGAATCACAAAATACACACATCATATATCCATATAAAATAGTTATAAAATCATATAAAACCATACACTATATTTAAGACACGTTTAGCATTACTTTACAGTTACCACTTTTCTTACACAGTAAACTCATTTCCTTTACGCTAATCTCGTTCTTTACTGAACTCCTTAACTTCAAAAGTAACACTATGGAGATACTTTGTTAAATGTATGAATAATTCCCCACTTTACCCACACTTAATCATCACCTTAATGTAACTAGGTAAACACATATAAAACATTCATTTACCCAACATATATATTCATAGAGCATCAAATATCATAAGACACGTACATTACATTTGACCCAATATACTTAATGAACCACATAGAAGAACAAATTACATGGCGACATATAATTTAAGACTTTGAATATCATCATAGTAAGACAATAGTCAACATTAACAAAATTTACCTTCACATCAAATAAATATGATAAGAATCAACTAATAATCCCAATACAAGCCTACTACTGCAATGTACATGTGATGTTCCGTAACCTCACGCATTCTAAGTTAACCTATAAGAGGATGCAAGAATCACATACTCCATGTGTCATTAAGAAAAATATCGAAAACTACATACATATCAAGAATGTTCTTATCACATAGTGAACAAGACAAACATTATGCATCAAGGATAAGACCTCCTCATAGAGACACTATAAGACTCGTAAAAAGAATATAATCATGTGAGTAAGTCAATACCATAATGTCATGCATAGGAGACATAATAAGAGTCATATTCTTATAGAATACCTCCCTAGCGCTTCATTCTATAGCTACTTGTGCAATGCATAGGTAAAGTCTCATAGCCTAACCTACACTAAGCAACTTACTTTAGGTTATCCTTGTTAGGGTCTATTACTTTACTTCTATTGCCAATGTTATAGTAGGGTAATCAAGCCTTAACCAATAATAACACAATCTAAGTCAAATGTGGAATTTGTTGTCATGGAATTCCACAGCATGAAGAGATGTACTACTCAAAATGTAGAACATTAGTATAATACTAGTATCTAGGTGGACCCTCTTATTCAATTGGGTGAACATTGTTATGGAGCTAGGAGATATATATTGAAGCCCTCTTTCAACATATTGGTATTATAACTTCTATCTCATCTGAATTATAACGTGAATTTTCCTCAAAGGGAAGTCAACACCATATAGGGGACCATTTGTGAAAAATCTTTCCTCACAAGGAAGGCGCACCTCCCTCTTAGTTTTCATTTAGACTCAGTGCTAATCTAAGTTCACTTTATTGAAAAGACCTTATTAAGTTTGCATTACAAAAATGAATTTAGGATATTCAACCCATTATATTATAAAATAATATGTAATGGATGATAGTGTACTTTCATCAACCTAAATCATTTGACAAATCTTCCACATGGACATAGTATATTAAAGCACAATCTAGTTTACAGTAGAATTGACCAAACTTGTCAAAAGACCCTCTCTTTACTAGATAATCATTCATATTTCATCATACATTAATTTATGTGTACGTACATAATCATATATAAGGAAACCTTTCACATACTACATTTAGACACTACACATATGCATACATTATCATATCATATACATTATATTATACAATATACCTTCATGTTCATAACTTAATTAATGCATTCATTTTCATATATATAGAGTAATCACCCTAGGAAATATTCTATCAACGAAGACTTGTTGAATGTATACAAAAAGTCAGATACCATTGTCTACACTAGTACATCTGTCAAGTCATCCTAGGTAAGATATATTAATACTTTTATGGACATATACATTAGATGAATAGTAGTAGACATTAGTGAATATGAGAAATATCCTTCCATTAGACATAGTACATGTAAGCATGCATGAGGTGTGTGTCACGACCCAAAACGAGCCGCGAGTGGCACCCACACTTATCCTGCTATGTGAGCGAAACAAACAATCTAAACCCCAACATTTCAAAAATAATAAACATAAAAATAATGCGGAAGACTTAAAACTCAATAACGAAATCAATAATGAACTTCTAAAACTCAAAACTTATCTTTATCCCCAAAATCTGGAAGTCATCATCACAAGAATATCTATCCTCAAATTCCTAAAGCTAAGAGTATCTAAGAAACTAAACATAAATAATAACTATACTATGCCAGAACATCAAGGCATCCAGACATGAAGAAGAAGATCCAGTCCAAGCTAGAAGCTTCAGCTCACCCTAAAATCTAGTGTGACGAAGATTGGCTAGAGTTGCGATTGAGTTGAAGACGACAGTACGTTTGCTGCACTCCACAAATAATAAAAAGAAAACATACCAGTAGGGGTCAGTACAAAACACAAGTACTGAGTAGGTATCATCGGCCAACTCAAAATAGAAAACAATATATATCACATAATATCATAAAATCAACTATAATACTCAACAGGTAGCAACACAAGTACGAAAATCATTGATAATTAACGCCAAGTACTCCCCATGAGGACTCAAGCCTCCATACCTTACTCATTTGGGAAATAGGTTCATTAAATTGAGTATATTAACATATTTCAAGATTCATTCTTTTTACTATCCTGGTGTCGAAACGTGACACTCCGATCCTCATCATACTATCCTGGTGTCGGAACGTGACACTTGATCCACTATTACTATCCTAGTGTCGGAATGTGACACCTGATCCTATTCAAACTATCCTGGTGTCGGAACGTGACACCCGATCCATTAATACTATCCTGGTGTCGGAACGTGACACCCGATCCATTAATACTATCCTAGTGTCGGAACGTGAAACCCGATCCTCTATTACTATCCTGGTGTCGGAACGTGACACCCGATCCACTAACCTCATTCTTTTAGGTCATCAAGCCTGCTTTTATACCAAGGCATCATCATTAACAAAGAGGTTTCAAGGTTTAGGATTCAATAGCCTCATCATGCTTATTTTATCGCAATTATATAGTCACATCATGCAAGCATACAATTAAGCATATATGAGACTTTACAAAACTACCCAATACATATCATTCGCTATTAAGAGTTTACTATGAATAGCATAAACCATAACCTACTTCTACCGAATAATTCGAAATAAATCAATCTACTTCTCCAAAGCTTTGCTTCCCTCTTCGTTTCTCTCTCTCTCGCTCGTTCGTCTCTTTACTCTCTGTTCTTTCTCTTTTTCTTATTCAAACCCTTTTGTCTTTTACCCTAATTGTCATATAATTAAATATAAATATGGTAAAAGTAACCCACTATTTAATCCAAGGTTGTCTCCTTTAACCCCCAACTAATTGAATTATTAACATTTAACCACTAACATTATAATTATAAGCAAGAATAGTCCAAAACGCCCCTTAAAACATTTAACCGAAATCCGACCCAGTCAGGGTTACGCAGACTATGATGGCCCGTCGTGCCTGCGATGATCCGTCCTGCTGCTTCCATGACAAAGTTCAGAGACTCAATTCCTTGAAGAGACTGTGATGGTCCGCCATGCCAACGACAGTCCATCCTGCCACTCCGTCGTGAAGTTCAGAGAGTCGATCTCAGTAGCTAAATTTTCAGAATCCAAGTGTTTTGGAACGAGACCCCCTCGATGGTCCGTCGTGCCCATGACGGTCTGTCGTGGGATCCGTTGACGCAGGCAGTTCGTACCAGAATAAACTCTACTGCTCAAAATGACTAAACAGGTCTTTACAGTGTGAGTTTGTGTACATTGGTCAAAATGATCACATAATGGATATCAAAAAAATATTGAGGCATCCACCGTCTTAAGATCACAAGGCACATTTAAGCATAGACCACACACCATATAATAGCATAGGACACAAGATAACATCAACATTTGTATTCTAGGATCCTAACATTGTTTAAGATAAAGTATTCTTATTAGGTACATATGTACAAGTTATTAACCATTATTACTTCATCACTGGAACAACCTATTCTGCATGTGACAACTTCATTCTAATATAGAAGACACCATCAACACCTAGAAGATGATTCTAGATTTAAAGACTAGACATAGTACTTCAGTTGTATTATTATCATAACAACCATTAATAATACATGCTTCCCATAAAAGACATGATCAAAATGTAGAATGATTGAAAATAAATTGAACACTGCAACCATAAGTGGACCATACCGGAAAATGCCATAGAAGGTAAATTCAACTCGCAAATATATATTGAAGTAGAGAGAATAGGGTCAACTTACAATTTATCCAAGATTTGATCAGCATTGATCAATACTCATATTTTATACACACTTCATATATATGGAAGTAGATAAAAATACACTAAACATAGACAAAATCATGTTTCAACCATCATAGGATCAAGATAACATAGGGTACACTACATAATCAATGCTATTGACAGTAAACGAATATAGGTAGACCATAGACAGTATTCAAACCTTGATCTTCATTGATCAATAACACATAATTCACCATCCTTTTGCATTATTAGGCAGTAGCTATATCAATTTACCATTATTGAATCACACTATTATCATTCTAATATGATTACAAAAATAACCACAATAAAGGCTAGGTTGATAAGCTGGGATGATCGTCGGTTCATCCTGAAATTGGATTTGAAATCATATTCAAAACACTAGATAATCATCAATTCAATATCATATGCTTTTGAAATAATTTTTTTAAATAACTCATGGCTAGATTGAAAGAAACACAATTTGCTCATGAAATCTCTTTTAAAATTATTGAAGGAACTCTTTAGATGGAAGGTTATATAAATATGAAGGATCATCATACGTCATTATAGTACAAAACAACTAAAATATGATGAATAAGCCTTCACAGTCCAATGTAAAAGTTGTTCTTGAGCTTCATCTCTAATGGAGGGTGCTAGAGAGGTTTTGTTTGAGAGGGAAGTCTATATTTTGAAGACATAATTGGGAATGGGAATTTGATGTTGTTAATCAACTTATTATACCCAAAAATACGTAAAATAACCTCCTAGTGTCATTTTTTGACATGGGGTAATTTTTTCGATTCACCCCTTGCATGCTACAGGTTGCAAACTCAAGTGACGAAAGCAATACGACGGGGAGTCGATGCAGTGAGAGGATATCCTACACTTTCTCAATGGTGACTAAGACATAACTTGGGTATTAAGCTCACAAGACTAAGTATTGAGTATTCCTGAGGAAGACCCAAACATAGACTACTGAAGTTGTCGGGTAACAAAGATTTAGAGGTTGTTGCATGACGCGTAGCCATCACGTAAAGTGAAATTATGGCCCTAAGAAGCGTGGACATCTCCAACCATTCAGTACCAAACTAATTTCCTAAACAACGCGACGCGTAGTAATAGTCCAGATTTTGTCCCATCTTTATTAGGTAAAATTAGAATTGGTTAAATGGTCCAATAGTTTCAGGGATATTTTAGTCACTTTACTAATTAATTATCATTGTTTATTTTAGGTCTCTAAAGATTATATAAGCAGTACAATATCCATATTGACCCTCGACTCCAGATAAAAAAAACTCTTCTATACCAAAATTCTCCCAAAACCACCATTGAAGAAGAAAAGAAATTCGAAGCTTTTATAGGATGTATTGATCAAGGTTTCAATCTGGGTTTAAGGATTTATTATAAGGTATGGGAAGATTATTCATTCATGTATTCTTTCATCAATTAATCCCCACTAATTTCCCCTGAATTGTGAATCCAAATAACCCTATTCTAGAGAGGTTTGTGATTGCAATATGGGTGAGGCTTGATTGTGATCCCAATATACTGTGTATCATTCAATGTTGTTTAAATTATGATTATATTGTGATTCATGGTATTTTTATGGTGAATTCTTGTAACTGATCTTGTAGGTGATCATAATGATTTTAGGTCATTAGTGGCTAGGTTAAGGTTTATGTTAATATTCTAAATTCAATTGTATTCTATGCTATTGGATCATGATAGAGTATTTGGGATATGAATTTATCTAGATCTAATTAATTAAGGATGATCTTGTTCAAAGAAGTTTGAATTGAACCTACGTGATCACGTATGACTAGAATTACTTTCTCATAATGAAATTGAATAGATTAACATTTAATTTAGTATGAGCCATGATAGACTAATATTATACTTAAAATGGGTTTGATGATAACTTCTTTAGTAGTAGACTTGGTGAGACAAAATCAAGGGTATGCTAGTTTGAGCTAAAATACTCATGCTACCTTGAGATGAAAAACTCATGATAACTTGTGATATTAAGATCTAAAGTATAACATGAGATGTTTAAATCTCCTACAAGAGAAGGTTAGATTACTCATGATTGCTTGAGGTATTGAACTTCGTGGGACCTATACTTTGTCTGGCCAAGACAATTTCATGGTAACTTTAGGAGAAAGGCCTATATTCTCCTAATGGTAGCTTCATTTACATGTAAGGTGTATTTCATTGAATAGCTTGAAATTAGTTTCTCATGGTAGCTTATGGTTGAGCATTCATGATCCTCTTTTGTTATCTTAAATCTACATGATTTGTTGCATGGTAATTAGGATGGTTATAACCTTTCATAAGTAGCTTTGTTAGTATATTGAGATAATTCTCGTGTTACTACTTCTATTGTGGTACTATGTTGATTTTAATAGACAAGTTTTAAAGATATGTTATATTGGATTAGGATATTCTAGAGAAGTATTTAGTATGGATGGTAGTATAGGATGTCATCTATACATTGCACAGGTATGACTTCAAGCTACCTATGACATGACCCCTTCATGATTTATGATTAGCTTTGATGGTGACTATATTTTCATAATATAACATGTTTTACATAAGATGATGGTTCCTTGAAAAGATGAAGTAAGTCTACTAGAGACTCCTAGATAACATGAAATAAGATAGGGTGCGTTGAAGATATTCTTAGTGTGTGAGGTAGTATGGGATGCTTCATATGCATTGACAAAGTATGTTTTGAGGTGGCCTAGGGGCATATTTATGATATGTTATGATGAACATAGGTCTTAATTATTATAGTGGATTACGATCAATAATGTCCTTAGGTGTTGTAAAGGTATGGGAGTTCCATATAAAGTCTAAAACTTGTAAAAATACTCTAAAATAAGTAAAATTATGTATAGGGTAAAGATTTCTAGGTCCGACCCCAAAGGACAAGCCTAGGATTCCTTGAGGAGGACCCTATGATTTGCCAACAAGCTTCCTATGGCAGCAGGCCGTTTCACCTATAAATTACATTTGTAGTTCTGCGTAGCAATCACATTGTAGAATCTACTGTCTAATGAATTTATTTTTAAAATCATGTGGGAACAGCTCCGCCATGAGTACTTTTCTTCCCATAAAAATTTGGAAATTTGAAGTCAACTTTGACTTTTATTTTAGCGGAGGGTTATATATTTGTTTTAGATCATATTTACACCATAATTTCTCACTCAAAATAAAATCACCAAATCAAAATCCAAAAGCTCTCCCTTCACTCTACATTGTCTCTCTACCCAACCTCCATTGAAGGAACATTGAAGCTTGAAGAAAAAGACATAACTTCTAAGTTTTCTACTCAAATTGTTGTCAGGTGTAATGGTTCAGGTATGGTTTATTTCACTGTTTGGAATCCTTTGCCGAAGAGGTTCTTTCAAAGAGATATTAAAACTTCCCCAAACTAGGGTTTTTCTCTACACATGAGTTTTCATTGAAAAAAAAATTAAGAATAAGTTGTGATGAATTGTGGTAAATTAATGTTTTCTATGTATATTTTGATGAAAACCTTGAATTCATATGGTGAATTCATAATATGATGAATATGTTGATTGAATACATTAATGTAAATTATGTAATTGCTTCTTGAATAACCTTGTTTTCTGTATTGATTATGCATTATTTGTTAATTCAATTTTTGAGTCCCATGAAAGGGTATTGAGTTATGAATGGTTGTTCTTTCTTGAACCCAGTTATGTAAGATAAACTAAATTGATTGTGATGGTGTTGTAGCTAATATGTTTATGTTTTGTTGATGAAAAGTTTTACTCATCCTTAACCCTATACTCTTAAATTAACTATGAAGTATGAATTTATGTTATGTTAGGTTTGTTATATTATTGCAAGGTAGTTCTCATGATTATAATGAATTGTTAAAGTGAAAGGTTTACTCATTTGCTAGTGTATCTATTGTAAAAGAATTGTTCACTTATGATCAACTTTGTCTTATTCTGGAATGATGATTACATAAGGGTATCCCAAAGGCTAATGTTAACTTATGTGATCACTAAATATTATTACTAAAGGGAATAGAAACTTAGCACTGAATTGACATGTAAATGAGATGGAATTCTCACATTTAATAAGTTTAAATCCCTACATGTATTCCACAAATTTAGCATATCTGGATTCCCAATATATGTGTTTTCTCTTCACATGGAAATCTCAAAGTTTAGAAAGTTATGGTAACATCTCCTTGACCCTTAAATATGTTCCCACATAGGACATTATCTTACTGGATCCACCTAGATAGCCATGTACTAAAGGTTACACCTTAGGCATGTGTTGACCCTCTCTTTTTTATGTGGGAGTAGAACACGTTATTTTATGTAGCTCACATGGTCTAATGAAGGTTATTGCGACCTTATTTTTAAATGTAAAATTAAAAGGAGCAAGGTAAATGTATGAACTGCTATTAATGGTTTTCTTGAGAGGTTTTATATATAGTGTGAGGGAGGGTGTGTGACTACTCTTACATATTGTATTGTTGTATCCTAAGATATGTTTCCACTAGTTTTCTTTTATTATTTCGTTCAGTATGACTTGTACATAGTAAGTAAGTTATTTATGATCCTTATAAATAAATCATGTTATGATGAAGTATTATTTTATGAAGGTATGTATGAAGTGTATTTCTTAATGTGATGCTTATCTTTAAATACGGTTATGGGATTCTATTCTTCGAATTTCACAAGTATTACTTGGGTGGTCTATATGTTCGGATAATATTATGTTGGGTTGACTTATTATTCTTACTGTATATGTAAATTAGATTTACTTGATAAAAGCATGTTTTTCACTAAAATTTCCTTTAATACATGCATTGATGATTTTTATGTATAGTTACCACACTCAGTATGTGTGATGTATAAACCCATATTTTTTCGCTCTTTCCTAAGCAATTTATGATCAGGTCATTGAGGAGTTCAAGGCAACTTTCAATAATAAATGAAAAATTCTTCCGAACGTTTGTGAGTCCTCAAGTTTGAGGACGAAGACACATACTCTAGTTTTCTAGTTTTGTTATGTTTGCTAGACAATGTGCAATTTATTATTCAAGATGTTCATATTGATGTATGTTATGAATCACAAATTTCTATATTCATATGTTTATATGGTATGAATTGACAAATTTAAACTAGTTTCATATATGAAGAGAAGTGAATTTCCAAAGTAAAATTCTTAATTTTGTATGCATTTTTCTTCTATAATATATTCTATGATGAATGTTAAGGGCTGTCTAAGTCCTCTTTGAGGACGAAGACGCAGGTGATTTCTAGGGGATACCATGGATCTTCTACAAACTAGTTATCAATGCATAAGGTTGAGAATAATATACAATTGATGTCATGACGTACCAAGTAAAGTAGAGTCTTGTTAAAGGCGTGAAGCGCACCAACTTTATGAATGAGAGTCTATGAGATTATTACGAACTTTCAATTTCTTATTATTCCTTAGTCGTGCCTAATAGTCTTAACTATGCCAAGTCTTTTTCATCTAAACCTTTTCTTGTGCTTACGGCAAAATTAATTCAATAAGGAACATCACTCGAATGGCTGAAGAGGAGAATGTTAATGAGGTGATTCCCTATCAAGGTTCTCAAACCCTCATGTTCCTAATGAAGAAGTGGCTATGTCTAATGTTTAGATAATGGCAAATATACATACCTTTACTCAAGTGTTAGCTAATCAAGATTCTATGGATAAAAAGGTGCATGTGAACCCCAATGCTAGCTCTACCATTTCAAAGATTAAGGAATTCATGAGGAGGAATCCTCCTACTTTCTTTGTCTCCAATATGGAGGAGGACCCACAAGGGTTCATTGATGAAGTGTTCAAGGCTCTACAGGCTATGAATATTTCTTCTTAAGAAAGGCGCATCTAGCTACCTAGTAACTGAAAGATATGGATCTATTCTGGTATGAACAATGGAAGGACGAAAGACCCATTAGAGAATGTTTGATTAATCGGGCTTCCTTTAGGAAGACCTTCATGATAGGTTCTTCCCCTTCGAATAAAGGGAAAGGAATATGCAAAAAAATTTCAATCTCTGTCAAGTGGGTATGAGTGTTAAGGAGTATGGCCACAAATTCAATCAACTATCCAAATATGCTCCTAATATGGTGGCAGATTCTATGGAAAAGATGAATAAATTTGTCATGGGGATATCCGACCTTGTAGTTAATGAATGTAGGTATGCTATGCGGATTCATAGGATGGACTTGTCTCGTATCATGTTTCATGCTATGAAAATTGAGGAGCATAAGCGTAAGAAGGTTTGTAGGGAATTAGATATAACAAGGGCCGGCGATGGGAACTCTTCCAAGACTAGATTTGAGGTTGGAATAAATCAAAGCTTCAAGAAGACATTTTCCAACAAATTTCCTCCTAACACTCCAAGGGTTGACAAATGTAAATTGGATACCCCAAAGTCTCAAAAGGGTAAAGGTGGTAGTCGTTAACACGAGGAACCTATTTGTTCTAACTATGGTGGAAAACATGAAGGCAAGTTTCTAGTTGGCATGAGTTATGCCTATTCTAGAGGTATGATATTCCATATGAATAGGGATTGATTTATGATGTAGAATAAAGGATGGAAAAATGTTCAAGCACAAGAAAGTGGACCCGGTACTTATACTCCTCTATACAAATTGATTTATCTCTCCTTTCATGAGGTGATCGTGAGAGATCTCCTGATGTTATTAATTCAATGGTGAAGGCATTTTACATTAATATTTATGAATAGATTGATCCATGTAACACTTTTTCTTTTCTTACCCCTCTAGCGTTTATGAAGTTTCATATGCTTCGTGATGACTTTGATGAACCATTTTTTATTTTTACACAGGTGGGTGATTCCGCGGTCCAAAAACGTTTTATAAACGATGTCCCATTTCACTGCCCAATTGACTCACATTGGTTTATTCCGTAGAACATGACATGTTTGAGTTTACTTTATGTTGGAGAAGGATAGGTTACATGCTTGTTTTGCTTCCATTGATTTTAATACTAGGGTAGTGAAGTTTAATAAACTATTTAGGAATGGATGGGGGAAACTTAGATCAAAACAGTTTAATTATTTCATCTTAAATCATGAAAGATGATTGATAAGGAATGTATCTATCATGTTGTGATAGTTAGGGATATTTTTTCCGAGGCTCGTCAATTAAGCAGGTTCCCGTAGTGAAGGATTTTCCGAAAGTCTTTCTCAATAACTTAATCAGAATTTCTCTTGAATGGTAAATAGATTTTGGTATTGACTTAATAAAGAATTGAAAACCCGTCTCGCTCCTTCCTTAACGAAAGGCTCTAATCGAGTTGAAGGGATTAAAGGATCAACTCAAGGATTTACTAGATAAGGGTTTTATTCGAGAATGCATATCTAAATAGGGTGCTCTTGTGTTGTTTATGAATAAAAAAGATGGGTCTCTTCAAATTTCTATTGACTATCGGCAATTGAAAAATGTACCCATAAATTATATATATCCACATCTAAGGGTTGATGATTTCTTTGATCAACTGCAAGGAACAAGCAACTTTACAAAAATTAAAATATGGTCAGGTTATCACCTACTTAGTGTGAAGGGTGTCGATATCTAAAGACGAGATTTTTCACAAGAAATGGTCATTTGGAATTCTTAGAGATGTCTTTTTGTCATACAAATTCCTTGACCGTTTCATGGAACTTAAGAATTGAGTTTTAAGAAGCTTTATTAATTTGTTTATGATTATTTTGATCCACGGCATCTTCATATACTCTAAGAGCGAGGATGATCATATGGACCATTTGAGAGATGTTTTGCAAGTCCTCAAGGAAATGGAACTCCTTAACAAATTTAGTAAATAAGAATTTTTTTGAGCTCGATTGAGTTTGTTTGTCCCAAAGTATCTAGTGAAAGGTTAGAGGTCAATTCGAGAGAGACCAATACAATCAATAGTTTACCGAGACCCTTTATTCTTACCGAAATTCCATTGACGACCTTGAACCAAAAAAATCTACGTTAGAATGGCCAGAATCATATTAAAAAAGCTTCCAATTGTTGAAAGATAAACTCACCTTCGTTATGGTGTTGACCTTACCATAGTGTACATAAGGGTTGTGGCTTATTCTGATTTTTCTTGAATAGGTTTTGGTTGTGGCCACACACAACATGGTAAAGTAATAGCATATGCATCGAGACCTCAACATTCTTAAGGAGAACTATCGAACTCATGACTTTGAACTGGCGACCGTGGTATTTTCTTTAAAATTTTGGAGATACTATCTCTATGGGGTACATGTTGATGTGTTCACAAATTATTGGAGTATAATATGTTTTCATTAAAATATATTTGAATTTGAGACAAAAAAAATGGTTAGTGCTTCTAAAAGACTATGATATGAGTGTCCTATACTGCCCCGGGAAAGCCAATGTGGTCGCAGATGCCTTGAGTCGTGTCTTTATGGGTAGTGTGTCTCGTGGCGAATATATGAAAAAAGTTATAGACTTTGATGTGCATAGGCTAGTTACTTAGGGTGTTCGACTAGAATATTATTGAAAAGTCGGTGTCATGATCGCTCATAATTCTAAGTCATCCATTGTTGTTGGTGTGATGTCTAAACGACATGTTGACCCTTTATTGATGGAATTAAAACAATCAGTCCTCAACAAAAAAATAGAAACTTTATTTGAAGAAAAAGACGAGGTGCTAAGGCACTAAGAAAGGTTATGTCTACCAGATGTGGAAGGTCTAAGGGTGTAACGACATGTTTAGTCGTTTTGAGAAACAGATTTTATTCTAGAAAAAACAGGCTGAGGCGACGGACCCCACGACGGACCGTCATGGGCACGACGGACCGTCGCAGGGTCTCATTTCAAAACACTGAGAAAATCTGAAATTGGGTACTAAAAATCGACTCTCTAAACTTTGTGACGGAATGGCAGGATGGACCGTCACAGACCCTTGGTGGAAATTTAGGTCTCTGAACTCTGCGAAGACCTGCAGGACGGACCGTCGCAGGCACGACGGCCCGTCACAGGTTGCGCAAATCCAAGGCAGAATCGGATTTCCTTACACGTTTTAAGGGACGTTTTTGGACTATTCTTTCCTTAATTATACATTTCGTGGGTTTATATTAATAACTCAAATTCTTGGGGGTTAAAAGAGGTAACCCTAAGTTAATTAGTGGGGTATTATTGCCATCTTTTATTCTTAATTATATACTAATTAGGGTAAAAGAAAGAGGGTTTGAATAAGAAAATAGAAAGAACAAGAAGGGAGAGAGAGAAACGATCGAGAAGAAGAGGAAAACACCAAGCTTTGAGGATTAACTTGCTTGATTTCAATTCTTCGGTGGAGGTAGGTTATGGTTTTCATGCTTCATAAGTAAACTCTTAATAGTGAATGATATGTATTGGTAGTATTGTAAACCCTACTATATGCTTAATGGTATGTTTGCATGTATATGATTATGTGATTGTGATAAGATAAGCATGATGAAAATATTGAATCCCAAATCTTGAAAAGAAACTTTAATATACATTATTAATGATGATGCCTTGGTGTAGAAGAAGGCTTGATGAATTAAAGTAATGGGATCGATGATGCCTTGGAATAGAGAAGGCTTGATGATTTACAGAATAGTATTAGTGGATCGGAGTGTCACGTTCCGACACATAGTATTAAAGGATCGGAGTGTCACGTTCCGACACATAGTATTAGTGGATCAGAGTGTCACGTTCCGACACATAGTATTAGTGGATCGGAGTGTCACGTTCCGACACATGTAGGGGATCGGAGTGTCACGTACCGACACATGTAGGGGATTGGAGTGTCATGTTCCGACATATATAGGGGATCGGAGTGTCACGTTCCGACACATAGAATTAGGGGATCGGAGTGTCACGTACCGACAAATAGTAGTAGGGGATCGGAGTGTCACGTACCGACACAAGAGGAGGAAAGATAATTAATCTTGAAAGGTGATAATATACTCAACTTAATAAACTTAATTCCTAAATGAGTATGGTGTTGAGGCTTGAGCCCTCATGGATGAACTTGATGGTACTTATTGATAATTATAGTACTTGTTGTTGCTACATGTTGAGTTTTATAGTTGATTTACGATAATATTTGATATATAATGTTCCCTATTTTGAGTTGGCCGATGATACCTACTCAGTACCCGTCGTTTGTACTGACCCCTACTTTTATGTTTTCTTCTTGTTATTTGTGGAGTGCAGCAAACGTGCCGTCATCTTCGACTCAACAGTAACTCAAGCCAGTCTTCGTCACACCGGATCTCCAGGGTGAGCTAACGCTTCTAGCTTGGACTGGATCTTCTCCTTCATGTCTTGATGCCTTGAACTTCCGGCATGGAATAGCTTCTTATGTATTGTTAGCTTCTTAGAAACTCTTAGAATTAGTAGTTTAAAGTAGATGTTCTTGTGATGATGACTTCCAGGTTTTGGGAATAATAGATGTTGAATAATAATAGTTATTGATTCTATTAATGAGTTTAAGTCTTCCGCATTACTTTCTGTTTATATTATATTGAAATGTTAAGGTTTAGATTGGTTGGTTCGCTCACATAGGAGGGTAAGTGTGGGTGCCAGTCGCAACCCGGTTTGGGTCGTGACAAAACTTGGTATCAGAGCATTAGGTTCGTTGGTCTCATCACACAAGAACAGGTCTAGTAGAGTCTTAAGGAACGGTAGGGGGACGCCTTTACTTTTCCTTGAGAGGCTATAAGACTTTAGGAAAACTTCACTCTTTCATTCTTTCTTTCGTGCTACTACTTGAGTCAAATTGGTATCTAGGCGATACGAATTGGTATCTGACCACCTTCACTCTCTTTCACAGATGGTTAGAACTAGAGCAACGACTACGTCAACACCAACACCGGCCGGACAAGAAACAACTGAGCCAGCCACTAGGGCTGTGGCTCGAGGAAGAACAGCGGCAAGGGGCCATGGTAGAGGTCGTGGGAGGACGTCCTCTAGGTGAACAGGACGAGCACCTAGCCCATCTTGTACTAGGGCGGTGACTCCTCCACCGACTGAGGAAGTGATAAGAGAGGGGGAGGATGGGGTGAATGAACAAGTGCAAAATGATGAAATGCCACCCCAACCTACCCTAGAGATGATCAATCAGGTTCTGGCTTATCTTAGCGGGTTATCTGATCAGGGCCAGACACCCCCAGTGTTTTCTGCACCAGCACCTCAGTCTCCGGAGTACAACATGCGGCTACTATGGCTCCCCGCATGGATGTTCCATTGGACATAGGCACATTTCCACGTCTGACTACTGGGCCTATAATGACAAATGATCAGCATGGACTTTTCAATAAGTTCATGAAATTGAAACCTCCGGTCTTCAAGGGTGCTGAATCGGAGGATGCTTATGATTTTCTGGTTGACTGTCACGAGCTACTACACAAGATGGGTATAGTAGAATGGTTTGGTGTGGAATTTGTGACTTATCAGTTTCAAGGGAATGCCAAAATGTGGTGGCGGTCACATATTGAGTGTCAGCCAACAGAGGCACCACCTATGACTTGGGCCTCATTCTCTAGCTTGTTTATGGAGAAGTATATCCCCCGAACTTTGAGGGATAGGAAAAGGGATGAGTTCTTGATATGCCTATTCGTGTTTCTACTCCGGTGGGTGAGTCTGTGGTAGTTGAAAAGGTATATAGGTCTTGGTTGGTGAACTTTGTGGGGAGCAACACTTATGTAGATTTGGTTATCTTAGAAATGGATGATTTTGACGTAATTCTGGGTATGACTTGGCTTTCTCCGCAATTTGCGATCTTGGATTGTAATGCTAAAATGGTGACGTTGGCCAAGCCTGGGACAGATCCGTTAGTGTGGGAGGGTGACTACACTTCCAATCCGGTGCGTATCATCTCCTTTCTTCGTGCTAAGAAAATGGTTAGTAAAGGGTGTTTAGCTTTCTTGGCACATCTTAAGGATGACACTACCCAAGTACCTTTGATTGAGTCGGTTTCGGTAGTCCGCGAGTTTCTGGATGTGTTCCCTGTAGATCTTCCTGGTATGCCACCAGATAGGGATATTGATTTCTATATTGACCTTGAACCGGGTACTCGCCCCATTTCGGTACCCCCTTATAGAATGCCTCCTGCGGAGTTAAGAGAGTTGAAAGCCCAACTTCAAGAGTTGTTAAACAAAGGCTTTATTAGACCAAGTGCATCTCCTTGGGGTGCTCCGGTTTTGTTTGTAAAGAAGAAGGATGGGAGTTTTCGGATGTGCATAGACTACAGACAACTGAATAAAGTAACTATTAAGAACAAGTATCCTCTTCCTCGCATTGATGACTTGTTCGATCAGTTACAAGGTGCTTGTGTCTTCTCTAAGATTGACTTGAGATCCGGTTATCATCAATTGAAAATACGGGCAACGGATGTGCCAAAAACTGCTTTTCGAACGATGTATGGGCATTACGAATTTGTGGTGATGTCCTTTGGTCTTACGAATTTGTGGTGATGTCCTTTGAACTTAAGACAGAGGAGATGGATGGAACTACTAAAGGACTACGACATCACTATTTTGTATCATCCGGGGAAGGCGAATGTTGTAGCGGATGCTTTAAGTAGAAAGGCAGGAAGCATGGGAAGCCTAGCTCACTTGCAAGCTTCTAGACGCCCACTGGCTAGAGAGGTTCAAACTCTAGCTAATGACTTGATGAGATTAGAAGTAAATGAGAGGGGAGGATTGTTGGCTTCTGTGGAGGAAAGATCTTCCTTTCTTGACAAGATTAAGGGAAGACAGTCTGATGATGAGAAAATGCGCAGAATTCAAGATAAAGTATTGCGAGGAGAGGCTAAGGAAGCACAAATCGATGAGGAAGGTGTTTTGAGAATCAAGGGAAGGGTATGTGTACCCCGCGTCGACGATTTGATCAACACTATTCTGACAAAGGCTCATAGTTTAAGGTATTCTATAAATCCGGGTGCAACCAAGATGTATCATGACCTAAAGCAACACTTTTGGTGGAGTAGAATGAAGCGTGATATTGTTGACTTTATTGCCAAGTGTCCAAACTGTCAACAAGTAAAGTATGAACGCCAGAGGCCCGGAGGAACACTTCTGAGAATGCCCATTCCTGAATGGAAGTGGGAGAGAATTGCAATGGACTTTGTGGTTGGTCTTCCCAAGACATTGGGAAAGTTTGATTCTATTTGGATAATTGTTGATAGGTTAACTAAGTCTGCTCACTTCATTCCGGTCAAGGTGACTTACAATGCAGAGAAGTTAGCGAAACTTTACATCTCGGAAGTGGTGCGATTGCATGGGGTTCCACTATCCATCATATCAGATAGAGGTACGCAGTTTACTTCTAAGTTTTGGAAAACATTGCATGCAGAATTGGGTACTAGGCTTGACCTTAGTACTACGTTCCATCCCCAGACCGATGGTCAGTATGAGCGAACGATCCAAGTGTTGAAAGATATGCTTCGTGCATGTGTGATAGAGTTTGGTGGCCATTGGGATAGCTTCTTACCATTAGAGGAGTTTTCATACAATAATAGCTATCACTCAAGCATTGATATGGCTCCATTTGAAGCATTGTATTGTAGGAGATGTAGGTCTCCCATTAGTTGGTTTGATGCGTTCGAGGTTAGACCTTGGGGTACTGATCTGTTGAGGGATTTGATGGAAAAAGTGAAGTCTAATCAAGAAAACTTCTAGCGGCGCAAAGTAGATAAAAAGAATATGCAGATCGAAAGGTTAGAGACTTAGAGTTCATGGAGGGTGAACAAGTCTTGTTGAAAGTTTCACCCATGAAAGGGGTGATGCGGTTTGGTAAAAGAGGTAAACTAAGTCCAAGGTACATTTGACCATTTGAAGTACTTAAGCGAGTAGGGGAGGTGGTTTATGAGTTAGCCTTGCCTCCAGGGCTGTCCGGAGTACACCCGGTATTCCATGTGTCGATGTTGAAAAGATACCATGGGGATGGGAACTACATTATCCGTTGGGATTCAGTTTTGCTTGATGAGAACTTGTCTTATGAGGAGGAGCCTGTTGCTATTTTAGATAGAGAAGTTCGCAAGTTGAGGTCAAGAGAGATTGCATCCATCAAGGTGCAATGGAAGAATCGGCCTGTTGAAAAGCCACTTGGGAGAAGGAGGCGGATATGCGAGAAAAATACCCACATCTGTTTAAAGATTTAGGTGCTCCTTCTCGCCCCTGTTTTTCTTCTTGTGATCGTTCGGGGACGAACGATGGGTAAATTGGTATCTATTGTAACGACCTGTTTAGTCGTTTTGAGCAGCATATTTTATTCTGGAAAAACAGGCTGAGGCGACGGACCCCACGACGGACCGTCATGGGCACGACGGACTGTCACAGGGTCTCGTTTCAAAACACTTAGAAAATCTGAAATTGGGTACTAAAAATCGACTCTCTGAACTTTGTGACGGAATGGCAGGACGGACAGTCACAGCTGTGACGGACTGTCACAGATCCTTGGTGGAAATTTGGGTCTCTGAACTCTGCGAAGACCTGCAGGACGGACCGTCGCAGACACGACGGCCCGTCACAGGTTGCGCAAATCCAAGGCAAAATCGGATTTCCTTACACATTTTAAGGGACGTTTTTGGACTATTCTTTCCTTAATTATAGATTTCGTGGGTTTATATTAATAACTCAAATTCTTGGGGGTTAAAAGAGGTAACCCTAAGTTAATTAGTGGGGTATTATTGCCATCTTTTATTCTTAATTATATACTAATTAGGGTAAAAGAAAGAGGGTTTGAATAAGAAAATAGAAAGAACAAGAAGGGAGAGAGAGAAACGATCGAGAAGAAGAGGAAAACACCAAGCTTTGAGGATTAACTTGCTTGATTTCAATTCTTCGGTGGAGGTAGGTTATGGTTTTCATGCTTCATAAGTAAACTCTTAATAGTGAATGATATGCATTGGTAGTATTGTAAACCCTACTATATGCTTAATGGTATGTTTGCATGAATATGATTATGTGATTATGATAAGAAAAGCATGATGAAAATATTGAATCCCAAATCTTGAAAAGAAACTTTAATATACATTATTAGTGATGATGCCTTGGTATAGAAGAAGGCTTGATGAATTAAAGTAATGGGATCTATGATGCCTTGGAATAGAGAAGGCTTGATGATTTACAGAAGAGTATTAGTGGATCGGAGTGTAACGTTCCGACACATAGTATTAGTGGATCAGAGTGTCACGTTCCGACACATAGTATTAGTGGATCGGAGTATCACGTTCCGACACATAGTATTAGTGGATCGGAGTGTCACGTTCCGACACATAGTATTAGTGGATCGGAGTGTCACGTTCTGACACATAGTATAAGTGGATCGGAGTGTCACGTTCCGACACATAGTAGTAGTGGATCGGAGTGTCACGTACCGACACATGTAGGGGATCGGAGTGTCACGTTCCGACACATGTAGGGGATCGGAGTGTCACGTACCGACACATGTAGGGGATCGGAGTGTCACGTTCCGAGAAATGTAGGGGATCGGAGTGTCACGTTCCAACACATAGAATTAGGGGATCGGAGTGTCACGTACCGACACATAGTGGTAGGGGATCGGAGTGTCACGTACCGACACAAGAGGAGGAAAGATAATGAATCTTGAAAGGTGATAATATACTAAACTTAATAAACTAAATTCCCAAATGAGTATGGTGTTGAGTCTTGAGCCCTCATGGATGAACTTGATGGTACTTATTGATAATTATAGTACTTGTTGTTGCTACATGTTGAGTTTTATAGTTGATTTACGATAATATTTGATATAAACTGTTCCCTATTTTGAGTTGGCCGATGATATCTACTCATTACCCGTGGTTTGTACTGACCCCTACTTTTATGTTTTCTTCTTGTTATTTGTGGAGTGCAGCAAACGTGCCATCATCTTCGACTCAACAGTAACTCAAGCCAGTCTTCGTCACACCGGATCTTCAGGGTGAGCTAACGCTTCTAGCTTGGACTGGATCTTCTCCTTCATGTCTTGATGCCTTGAACTTCCGGCATGGATTAGCTTCTTATGTATTGTTAGCTTCTTAGAAACTCTTAGAATTAGTAGTTTAAAGTTGATGTTCTTGTGATGATGACTTCCAGGTTTTGGGAATAATAGATGTTGAATAATAATAGTTATTGATTTTATTAATGAGTTTAAGTCTTCCGCATTACTTTCTGTTTATATTATATTGAAATGTTAAGGTTTAGATTGGTTGGTTCGCTCACATAGGAGGGTAAGTGTGGGTGCCAGTCGCAACCCGGTTTGGGTCGTGACAAAGGGGAACAATCTAAAAGAAGGTGCATGGTTATCGTTATTATATCCATTCGGGAGCCACAAAAATGTATTGTGACTTGCAAAAGGTTTACTGATTGAATGAATGAAAAAGGAAACAACAAACTTTGTGCTAGATGCTTAAAATGTTAACAAGTAAAGACCGATAATCAAGGATTGGAAGGTCTAGCTCAAGATACTTATATACCTTCTTGGTAGTGGGAAGATTTCAACATGAAAATTGTGGTGGATCCCTTTGTACGTAGGAAACATAACTCATTATGGTTTATTGAGGATAGGTTTATTAAAGAAACCATTTCGTTTCTGTCAAAGTTTTTTATTCAATGGAACAATATGCTAGATTGTACCTTAATAAGATTGTAAGGTTTCATGTGGCCCCTTCGTCATTACTTTCGGATAGAGGTGAACAATTCACCTCTAACTTTTTGAGGTCATTCAAAAGTGGGCTTCACACTCATGTGAAATATAGCACCACATTTCACATCCAGAGGGATGGTCTAGTGGACCGTACCATCCAAACCCTACAAGATATATAGAGAGTGTGTGTCATGACATCAAGGGTAATTTAGATTACCAACTACCTATGATAGTATTCTCCTACAACGTTAACCATTATTCGAGTATTTCCATTGAACAATTTGAATCACTTTATGGTAGGAGATGCCGATCTCCAGTTGGTTTGTTTGAGATAGGTGAATGCGCACTTCATGATCTTGACGTAGTGTACAAGGCCACGGGTAAAGTTCCAAGGATAAGATATAGGTTAAAAATAGCCTATAGTCAGAAAAATTCATATACCGACAATAGAAGAAGGGACCTTGAGTTAGAATAAGGTTATTGCATCTACATAAAGAATTCACACATTAAAGGGGTGATGAGGTTCAGTATGAATGGAAACCATAGTCCCCGATATATGGGACCCAATGAAATTTTGAAGTAATTGGACAAAGTTACTTATCACTTGAATTTACAAAATGAATTTGCCCCGGTTCAGCCGATGTTTCATGTTTCTATACTCAATACATGTATAGGTGAACTAGTGTCTATTCTCCATTTGGAAGGTTTTGGGGTGAATGAGAACCTTTGATATGAAGAGATTCTGGTTGAGATCTTAGCTCTTCAAGTCAAATAATTTAGGAATAAAGAGGTTGCCTCTTTAAAACAGTTTGGAGAAGCCATTTAGTTGAAGGTGCAACATGAGAGGCCGAGCCTATCATGAAAAATCACTATAATCATATCTTTCCTCTTACTCCTAGTTAAAGTTAAGGTTATTGCATCCTCCTATTTTAATATAAATTGTGGTTCATATGTTTGGGACGGTGATATGAATTCCTTGTATTTGCACATCCCTGTAGAAAGTAATGTTTATATAGATTTTTCATGAAATTTGTCCTCATGGTTAACTTGCACTTATATGTAGTCTTCTATATTGTCTTTATGAGAGTTGTGTTGTGCATAAATTAGTTCTGTTTTTAAAATAAATTAGCATGTCAACTCTTAAAAATGTTCATAGTGAGCTCATAATGAAATGTGAAAGGTACTTCTTCCTTATGTGATATCAAAATGTGAGCTATTATGTGTCTTGACTTCGTAATAAAGTTTTTTTGCATTAATGATATGATTTATGTGGTGATAGGTGTAGAGAATTCCTCGTATGAGGTGTGACTAAGTATTATATTGTTCTTGTTGGTCTGTTAGTATTGAGTCTTTTATTTCTTGTCCCTATAAGAGGTTAAAAGTGACAATTGGGGATGAATTTTAAGGGGGGATACTTTAACAACCCAGAAAATCAATGACCTAAAATAGAGCCGCACCTATTGAATAATTTTTAAAATTATATGAACGGACGTAGAAAAATATGGACTTTTGATCAATAATTCTCTTTGAAAACCATTGCAGGATACCTCTTTATAAATTCAAATCTGAAGATAAAGGATCACCATAACACATTATAATTAAAAAATAACCAAAACATCAAAAGTAAAAAATCACAATCCATTAGCCAAGATGTTCTTGAGCTTCATCTCAAAGAGAGGTTTCTCGAGATGTTTTGTTTTGAGAAGGAAGTCTAATTTTTTAATATTCAAATGGGAAAAGCGTTTTGATGTTATTACTAACTTAAAATACCTAAAATAAAGCATAATAAACGTCCATATTAATTTAGGAACGTGACGTGAATTTCCCGTTTACCTCTTAGCATGCAAGCGTGCATGCTGCAAATTCTAGGCAACACCGACTGGAGCCAGTCGACGGAATGTTGCCTTGTTGACAGCGTTGTACTGTTCTTCCATAGATGGTGATTGAGGCTTCATTTTGGGGTATGAAATTCCCAAAACAATGTGCGGAGCAACAACCCTCATTGATGTGGCATCACCTAGAGTACGAGGCGTATTTCTTAGGTGTAGATTGACACTACCAAGGTAGTGTATAGGCAGCCTTTAGGGTCCTCCTCAAGGACTCATTGGGTTGTCCTTGGAGCGAATTACATGTACGTTTCCTATGCATATAAGATCTTATATAAGTTAAATACCTTCCATATCAATTTCAACCAAAACAAACTCATAAAACATGCTAAGACAAACAAAGATACACAAGCACATCTCAAGGCTAACTTTCAAACGTCTCGGACGTTATTTGACGTTTGTTCTAAAACTAATTTCAAATCAATTATGTGTACATTAAAACAATTATTTAACATAATTTTAACCTTTTCAAGAAAATGTGAGGCTCTAAGCACCATAGATCATTTTAAGAGACCTTACACTATAAATATGATGTGAATAGTTTACTCACATTTTGATTATTCTAACGAAATAATATAAAATATCTAAGATCTATTATGATGGATGTTGGTTTTTCTGACCAGTTAATTCTTTTATGACTATGAACTTAAGAAAAGAAATAGAATGACTTTAAAACAGAATTATGCCAAGCAACGAAAGGGTATGAAAGTGAGATTAAAGCTTTAACGTTAGAAAGTCCGCCTTCTCTTTGAATATTATCTCTTGAGACAGTAATCTTTTACGTTAGAAAATGTATGTTTCTAGTGACAATCTCTTCAATGCATAACTATGTGTCCACATAAGTATATTTCTAGTGGATCCACCTATAAGCTATTATGTACAATCTACCTTTCGCAAGTACGATAGCTCTTTTTTGTAGTTATAGAACACCAGATTTCATGTAACTCACATGATCTATATTAGTTAAGTCTAAATGTAACGACCCGAGAGCACCCTCAAGTCGTAATGCAGCATACTCGACCTGATATTTGCTTGATACAAGACTCTTAGTATTCATTAATCACACAAATATATTAAAAGAAGTAATTATTTTAAAAATTTTCACAATAAAGTGTATAAAGAAACTCTTTTAAAAACATAAGAAGAAGAAAGTATAATTAGAAGCAACCTTAGACACATCTCATCATCATATGGTTAAACCCTTTAAATTTAAGATAAACTAATAATTTTTTAAAAGAACTATTTCATGAAAGAAAAATAGAAATAAAATCCATGTTCCCAAACATATGAGTTCGTACCCTTCTTGGGAGAAATGTATTTCCCAAAGCTTCAACTCTAGAATCCTCACTTTCAACAACTTTAACTTGTAGACATAGGGAATAGTATTAATTAGTAAAATTAAGCACTAAGTATGATTACGATGAAACAAATCACCTAAAAAGGGTAATTTTATTTGAAATATATTTCTCATGCTATTTTCATAAAAATTATAAAAAAGAAGATAAAGGTAGCCCCACCAATTAAATATAATGAACTAAGTCTTATAAAGGGTTTTCTTCATAAGTTAGGTAGTGGTATAAAACACTACGTATCAATTTCATAAGTAGGAATTTGTAGGGAGTTTTTGTGTGTGCTTACGTTAAATGTATTAATGGGTCATTTTATGATGTAAATGAAATAATGCGACTTTATTTATAAAGTTAATGAAGCATGTCAATGTTATGTATTTTATGATAAAAGATAAAAAATTTGATTAGCCTAATCTAAGGTAATTCCCAAGGAGGTATAAGGTGGGAGTAGTAGTATCGGATGCTACTTTAACATTACACTAAGTGTAACTTAGGGGTTGTGTTGGAGGATGGTCCTTTGGTGAAGTTTTTAAATGTAGTATGTTTTTCTAGTATCTTCGTAATGAATGTTAACTTGTGATATGAGATGAATGTGATGAGTGTGATGTGCCTAGTCTACGAGAAATCCCAAGGAGCACTAAGGTGGGAGTAGTAGTATAGGAAGCTACTTTAACATTGCACTAAATGCAAATTTGGGGTTGTCTTGGAGGATGGTCCTTTCATGAACTTGTTAAATTCATGTATGTTCTTCTAGTATCGTACTGAGGAATGTTGGCATGTTAAAGGATATGAAGTATTCTTATCTTCGTAATTGATAAGTTTCACTTAGGAATGTATTGAAAAGAATGTTTGAGCGGATTCTTCATCTCTCACCTCAATGAACCATATGATAACTTGGAATGGGAAGAATCTCTTTGATAAATGAGTACACTGTGAAGCAATCATCTTATATTTAGATTATGGAAGTTTTACCTTATGTGCTAAATGGTGATTTATATGTTTTTTTTTACTTTATGCATGAAGGTTTACTAATTATCACGAAGACTTTATTTCAACTAAAATGTCCTCTGTTACATGTTTTTGGATAATTTCATACTAATATAATATGTGTACTAACTTCATACTCCTATATTCTATATGTACGGGTTGAAGTCAAGTGAAAGTTTAGAAGACAGCTTGGGAAATCGACTATCTCAAGATTGGTATGTCCTTATATATTCGAGGAAATTGTATTTGTTTCTTTCTTTTTCCTATTAGTACTTGTAAACACTTATCATTTATTTCTTTTAATGTAAAGGTCGTGTCTGAGGGTTATTAAAGATGTGTCTTTATCATTGGTTGTGACGATGAGACATATTCCTTAGCTTTTATAAAAAAAATTCTTACTATATAGTAGTGTAAAGTTTGGATTACGCACTACTTTTCATACTTATGTAATAAATAATAGATAATAGTCATGTACAAGACCACTGTAAGGTTAAGTACACCACGTAAAAACTCAAGGGTGCTCCATTCTTGTACGGGTTACTTGCTAGTCGCTACACCAAAGACCTTCCTTGTTTGTCTATGCAAAAACCAAAGAATCCGTACCTAACATATTATTACCTTTTGAAAATAGAGTCTATCACGTGCCTTGACGTTTACTCACTAAACAGATTAAAACAAGACTATTAACTACGATCAACCAAATAAACACATAAGCTCACTAGACTAGTTCACTAACATAATGGTCGTTACGTTAAGTTTAAACATGTGAACTCAAAAAATTATAATTTCAAAGTAAATAATCGTTATTTTTACATGTTACTAACTCATGAAACATACATCAAGCTCTAACTTATCCTACTTCATTTTTATGGTGGTTCAATACTCCGTAACTTGGAAAACATACATTCTTGAATGACACAAAACATATTACACCCTTAAAACACTTTCAAGTTTATTAAGACACAAGACTGGCATTCAACCATCATACATTAAACAATTACATTCACTATGTCACGCTATATGAAATATAAACATCAGAGATATAGACTAAAAGCACAACAAACTGGTAACAAAAACATCTACAAGATCATCATGCATTACGAATCAACATTTCCCATTTAAATTTTTTGAGGAACTTTCTTTCCCACATTATACCATGTCATTACAATAGTTAAAGTACATCATGCATAATTCTGATAAGTGCACAATTATGAACCATTTTCATGATCACAATTAGGCATGCACATAAATCAACTCATTCAACATTTATGCAATATAATATAGATATATCAACATGAAGTACAAAGTTAATGCATCTCATTTTACAATCTAAGCATAAACTTATGAGAACATGCAATATTAGAAGGGGATCAAGGAAACTCATGCTACTAGGAAATTCTAACTTTCAAGATTTAATAGAATAGAAGAGAAGAAACAAAATCCATCAACCCAATTATTAACCATACTCTCCCCACTTGGGGGAAACCTATCCATAATTACCATAGTCCAACACCATAGGAACCATCAAAAAATAAAAAGGAAATTATAAATTATTGGAAACTTCATCGATGTTTGTTTTCTTGTTTGCTTGAAGAGCATAGAAGCGATGCTTCTTTTGTTCACCAACAATCGGACAATTGTAGGGAGCTTGCTTGTCATATGATCCTTTAGCAACAATAGTAGGAAAATCTTTCACCTTGTAATCATTTTTAGCAGATCCTAACATGCACTAGTACTAGTTCGAAACATCCTAATATTGTAGGAAATAGTGTAATTAAGTTGTGAACCACAACCTCTTTTCTTAGAAGCATTAGGAACAATTTTTTTGATCCGTTTTCTTGAAACTAGGTTGACCTCTCTCATCATTTATTTCCCTCTTTACATCTATACAACTCCCCTAAAACATTAACTCCTTAATGGAATTGACCGTACAAAATTCGCCTTGATAGAGTCATGTTATCGTGGAACAAGTTAAACCTCAAAGATTAATCCTCCACACTAAGATTACATAACCGAAGGTTTATAAGCACCTCAATCTTAACCTCCTTCTTCTTACGGGGAAAGTACTTCCCTAAGTATTCTTCCCTAAACACTTTAGACTATATAGGACTCTATTCAACCGCCCTATTGTACTTCCATTATGTGCACAACACTTAAATAACATCTTTAAATTGGTATAAAGAAAACTCTGCCTTATCCCTAGAAGATACACCAAGAGCATGTATTATCTAATAAACCTCATCCAAGAAATCTAGGGGATTCTCTCAAACCTTAGATCCAATAATGGTAGGCTGGTTAGTCATCAAGATGTTCCTAAACCTAGAGGTTATGGTATTCTCAAGATAATTCACCCTTCGCCCTACATCTCTATTAGCTTGAGTCGTCACGGCTCGGGCTAGGGAAAAAAGATATCCTCTAAACTCCTCAATAGTCATGTCCTGGGGAACCACTGAAACCTCATTCCCTTTATTACCTATTGGGACTGTTCATCTAATGTAGGAACTTGCTTGACTAATAGAGGAACTTCCTCAGCCAGTACTCTTACCTCAACTCCTCTTGCGCGCGTGCTTCTTTTATTCATATCCTCTAAAAGAAAGATAATGGATATGGAAAATAGAATTATAGAACAAAACTCTATGGCAAGACACAAGAGAAATGAAAAAAGTTAAACTTCTATCGTCCTATGGACTCTAGCTCATAAATGTGTCACAACTCATGATTATGATAAGGACTCTACTACACGTGGCCTCGTTAAACATTAAACAACAAGGACATTTTAATAACCTTATGCTCTAATACCATGATTTTCATGATCAGATAGCACCCTCAAGTCGTGAGACAACATACTCGACCTCTCTTAGTTCTTATATAAGTCTTTTAGAATCATTCATCACATGAGCTTGAAAAGTAGTGCAGAATTTAAGATGTTGCACTATAAAGTCTATAAGGAAAATCTCATTAAAAAAACATAAAAAGAACTAAGTCCTATAAAAAGCCACCTTAAACACATCTTATTATAATAGGGAAAAAACCCTCACATTTTAAAGAATCAAATATCTAATACAAAGTCTTTAGTGAAAGAAAACTAGAAATAAAATCCATGTGTTCGAAAAAATGATAACATAACAATCTTGAAGAAAACTAGTTCCCAAGCTTCAACTCTAGAAACCCTTACTTCCACCAACTACACTTGTAGAAATAGAGTATAATATTTAATTGGTATATTAAGCACTAAGTGCGATGACTATGCATGAAATCATGTAAAAAGGGACCTCAAAGTTTAAATATACTTTACATGCTATTTTGATAAAATCATTATAAAGAAACAGAAAAAGATATTATACGTGTTAGCCATTAAACCATTTACTGTATTGACCCCCAACTATCCCCTAGAATTTAGGGAGAACCCTTGGATCATCACAAGGCATAGTTTACCTTTTATGGTCTTGTACAAGCCCTTTAACTATTACGCATTTCATCAGACAATAAAAGTAGTGCGGAATTAATACTTTTCAGGATATTTAACATAAAAAGGAATTCTTTCATATACACTAAAAAAATGTCATTGTGAGAAGCCATATTAAATACACGACATAAAATCTATGAGAGACGACCGTTTAAAATCTAAGGAAAAATACATAATATGCCTTCAATAAGAAACTAAGAAATAGAACTATGCCCTCAATTATATGAGGTCATCCTTCATCTTGAAGGAGTCTTTTCCAAGCTTGTCTTCTAACTTCAACTTTGTTTCCAAAGCTATACTTATAGTGCATAGAAAGTATGGGGTTTGTAGAAATAATGTACTAAGTATTGCTTATGCAAAAACCTTTAAAATGGGACAGTTTTGTAAAGATACACTTTCATCTAAATTAACTAAAACATTCATGAATATAAAAGTAAAAAATATATAGTTCATCATTTAATACATAGAGAAGGATTTTCAAAATTTTAACAAAAAGAACAATTTACCAGTGAAGTCCCTAAAATTATAGTGAACCCTTTCAGCATTAAAAAGATCCCCTTATTCCCAAAAGGGTGAACTCCCATAGTGAAGCAAAGATTAAGTGAACTCATTTCCGTATGAGTTTCCCTGGATAAAGCTATCCTAATACTCACCAAGTTAAGAGATGAATGAAACACCCATACACCTACTTCAATACACATGTAGGTTATATCCAAGTCTAATCCTTCTAGGCTTATTCGCCTAAGGAGAATGAGTATATACTGAAAGACAAGACATTAGAAGAACAATAAAACAACATACCAAGAGTTCCTTTTCGGAATTTTTACTCAGTGCAATGATTATATGGTGTCCCATTCCACCACCTAAGCTAAGTATTACACACTTTTATAAGAAGTAACTCATTATATTCATATAAGACACACCAACATTCCCCTTTCGGAAAGTCTACTTAGTGCAATGGATATATAGCATCCCATGCGACCACCTACCCTATGTAGTACATCATTTTAGGAGACATTGTTCATGAAATAGATATAAGAATCACAAGGACTCCCCTTTTGGAATACCTACCTTCTTACTAGATAAATAGCGTCCCATTAAATTATATACCCTAAGTAGTACACTCTTTTAGAAGACATAGAACTTTCGTTACTTTTGTGAGGGTTAAATTAAGTGACATAGACAAAAAAATCTTGACATGGAATCCTGCTAATTCTTTTATTAGAGAAGTGTCCCACCACTATCCTAGAGTGAGATCTTTTCATTTAGATTTTACAAGGCTTTCTCAATAGACACACCTACGGGGCGCATAGTTAATGGATAAGGAGATCGCTACTTAGTAACACCCTTATTCTTCATATCCTATCTGTTCTAGGCATTACTTCCCATGGATTATCAACTTTTTATAGTATAGGTTAGGCAAAACTAGTTAAAACCACATATCAACTCACGGAGGGTATTCATCCTCCTACCTATCTTAGAAACCTCATGGAAGACAATGAGGTTGCTACTAAACAATTAATCTCAACTCATGGAGAGTGTTCACCCCAAAACTCCCATTTTCATTCAGATTCTGTAACTTCATTTATTCATTCATTCAATGTGTGTGTGTATATATGAACACACCTTGCACATAAGAATCATTTCATTTATATTAACTTCTATTCATGCTTAGACCTTCATTCATCACATAATACACTACAACATGCTCTATATAGTAATAGAATTCATTTAGACATAATCTCTAACATACTTCGCATAATAATCTTCACAAGTCACATAAATAAGAATAACATATTAATCACCTTATTTCACATAATATGACTTCGTAGCCTGTTTTAGATTACACAAATAACTTCACATACATACAATTCAAGTAAACACCGCTACAGAAGTTGTACCATACCACTCAACAACATTTCATAAATGAATATGAATAACATAACTAATATACCTTTTATCCAAGCTTCCTTCACCTATAATTCATTACTCAACATTTCATCATAATATATCCCTAATGTTAGTAGCAAAAACCTCTAAATCTACCCAATGATATCAAAGATCAAATACTACAAAATCATACTTATTTAACCCATTCCTTAAGCCATAATTTGATTTTAAAAATTTTATCATGTTTTCATTGAGTTTTTAGCATTAAGTAACCAACAAACATTACAATCATCAATTTGAATAATTTAAAAGGTTTTCATGCAAGACCGATATTTAGAGTCAAAGATAGAACAATATAGGGTTGAAAACCATTTATAAAATCTTTTATAAAGGAGTCCTTCAATGAAAGAGCGTTCATGGATGACTTCATACCTCAAATTTACGAAACCCCACCAGTTATTGAGAAACAAATAGACCACAAACACTGTTACGCCCTAAAAATGGAATAGGTCAAGCTAGAGATTCACATGCGTTACATAGGTTAATTGTGTATTAAAATAGTATATATTAGCATTAGAAGTCATTTCGTAATATTTTGGGGAATTTGAAAGTCGAACGCCGAACACGTTCGAAAACTAGTCGAAGTTGAACTACTGTGTCATAGTGTTTTGTAGTGAGTTTTGGGTAATTTTTTTAGTGTGAAATATAAGTTAAATGTTTAATCTGTATCGATTATCATGTAATGGGTAGCAAAGTCGAAGAAAGACATCCTGGGGATAACCCTAAGGGTCCCCCGAGGGGCCCAAACATTGGTCAAAAAGATTCCCAACGCAGCGTGCAAGGGCAGGCTCTGAAGCCCAACGTTGCGACGCGCGTCTACTAACACATAATTTTTCATAGGCTTAATTCTGTAGCTTTCCTTTCTACGCGGAAAAGTCCAAGGTTCCATCATGATGTTTTTAAGTGAAATTTAATGTTTTGAAAGGGTCCAAATGGTGTGGGGGTCTTTTGGGAATTGGAAGATTATTTGTGGACTGATTTAGGTGGTTTTAAACCTCATTTTACCCATCATTTTAAACATTAAATATAAAATCAAATTTCTCCAAAAGTCTTATCTCCATAAAGCTCCATTGAAAAAGCTTCAAGCTAAAAGGAAGAGGACAAAGTTCATCATGTTTTCATAACCATATTTTATTTTCATTCTGCTATTTATGGTATGGTAGTAATCATTTAACCTTACTTCATTGAAGGGCCCATTCAGAGAAATTTCAAAAAGGATTTCAAACTTCAAACTTCTATATTGCTGGATTCAATGTATGGTTCTTTGCATGAGAATATTTTATTGACTAATATAGGTTGTTCTTAGGTTTAATCCATGATTTTAATGTCAATACCCCAATGATATCATGTCTATTATTTTATCAACTTTTATATCATGAAATGTGTTCTATGAGCTAGACTAGATAATGTTAAATTAATTGTTTTTGGGTTGTTTGATTTAGTTTAAGATACACCCTTAAGGGCTATTGTATGTTGGATTATTGGATAAATTGCATATCGGTGGTAAAGGCTTGGGTTAAAGGTAAATTATTCTATCTTGGTTATGTTATGTTGAAGTAACGCTTGTGTGGTATGGTCCACCTTCTGTAGGGGTGTTTACTTTAAGTGTATGAAGTTATATATGCACAGTGAATATGGCCTTGAAGGCATGATATGAGATGCAATGTGATGATTTTCATATGTAAATGTATTATATGTGTTAAGATGTTGAAATGAGTATCTTTGATGGTTTATGTCTAAATGAAGTATGTGTTTGATATGTGAATTGTAAAAATGTGTAAATTCTGATAAAAAAGTGTATTAGCATATATGATAATCATTACGTGAAAGGTGTGCTCACATGTACTCACATATACACTTCAATGCATGAATGAAGTAAATGAATGAGAATGGGGGATCTTAGGGTGGAAACTATTCGTGAGTAAATATGAAGTGTCTAGACCATCCCTACAATTCCTAAGTATGAAAAAGGGGGATTTTTGTGTGAACAATACTTGTGAGTAGATGAAGTGTTTAGTAGCAACCTCACTATTCCCAATTAGCTGTCAAACACAGGTTAGAGGTTGGATACCCTTCGTGAGTTGAGATGGGGTGTTCAATAATTATATCCTAAACTACAGTCACTAAATGTTTATGACTCAGCGGCAGTGTTATGCTTAGCACATGAAGGTTTTGAACATGGGGTGGGTACAGTTCGTGAGTAAAGACATTGTATCCAATGTACCTCTTAGGATTGGTGCTCCTCGTTAGTAGAGAGTGAGATACTTAGTATAAATTTACAAATCGATTAACTATGCTCTCACGTAGGTATGGATTTTAGGAACCCGTGTTAAGGCTAAAGAATATGAAATTACCTTAGGAAAGTAGGTATCCCTCATCCGGTAAGGGTAGTATTGGAATTCTATGTCATACTCTCATGGTCTATGTCATTTAAATCTATCCCCCAAGAAATTATGTAAATAACAAAGTCTTCCTAATGGTGTAGGGTAGGTGGTGGATAGGGACACTACTTATCCATTGCAAAATTAGACATTTGGAGGGATTCTTGGTACCTTTTTATATGTAATTTATGAAAGGGTCATGATGTGATGTAAATGAAAGTAATGTGACTTGATGTCTAATGTTAAGAAAGCACGTTAAAAGTTATTTCTTGTATGATGGAACTTATGAATGACGAATGTAGTGCATCTAATCTCATGGAATTCTCAACGATTACCTAGTGGGGGTAGTAGTATGGTATACTACTATTACATTGCTCATTGTGTGAATTTTAAGTCCATTTGAGAGGGGGTACTTATTTGAAGTTATTAAAACCAACTATGTTTCTCTAGAGTCTTTAGTATTGAACGTTGACTTGTTAAATGTAATGAAGTATGCTTGTCGTTTATAGTCATAAGGATCATTTGGGTGTGTAGTGGAGAAATTGTACGGGCGATTTATTCATGTCTCACTTAAGAGAGTCTTAGTTTAAAATGGGATAGGAAGAATTAGTTGTTAAGTGGTTTACTGTATTTATTCTTTATGATGGGAGAATCTATGTTTTACTTATGTGCTAATTATGATTATAAATGATCTCTTGTCACTTAATTCATGAATGATCTTATCAACATAGCATGACTTGTATGTTTCAACCAAATTGTCCCTTTTTGCGTGTTTTCACATATGCCAAAATACATATTTTATACTAACCCCATACTTTTCTAAACCTTATAAGTATTGGGTGGAAATGAGTTCAGGGGTAGAAGAAAATCGTAGGAATCGACTGTCTCAAGGCTTGTATGTTCTCATATATACGAGGGCATAGTCTATATTCCCTCAAGTTATTCTTTAACACTTGTATAAGAATTATGATGTATTTCATTCGATGTAAAGGGTTGTATCCCATAGATATTCATGTCGTGTCTTAATGTTGGCTTCGGACGATGAGACTATCCTTAGTATTTATAAAATATATTTATCACTATTATATTCTTGTCAAAAGTTTAAATTTTGCACTACTTTTCATACTTTTATGGAATAAATGATAACTAAAATGCTTTTGTATGACCTCCGGGAGGTCAAGCATCCCTTCTTCTTACAAGGGTTGCCCTAACTTGTAGGATGTACTATTGGTCGTAAAAAATTTTGTAGCATAGCATATGTTTTGGAAAATATTTTAGGTTCAAAAGTCATACAAGCAGCGTCTAGTAAATTCTTTTTGATTTGTGTGAGTTGCGTCACATTCATGGGAGAGAGGCTATAAGGTAATAGAAGTTTCACATTTCTTAATTTCTCTAGTATAATTCCTAAGAGTTAAGTTATATAAGTTCCTTTTATCAACCTATTCTCTTCTGTGAATAGGACCTGAATTCGAGAAGTACCCCCACTAGAAGGGAGGAGGGAGAAGTAACTAATGAGAGAACTCCTCTCTAGAATGAGAAAGTTCTTATAATTGACCAAGAGGAGGTGAATGAAGAGGTTCCCCCTATTGAACCACAAGTACCCCAAGTGCCTCCAATGCCCCAAGATCCTCAAGCTCCCTATGTTCAAGGGGATATGACTAGTTTGGAGATAAGGGATGCTCTTAGGGTCTTGACCTAACTGATAATGACTAAAGCGTAAGTTGGCACTAATCATGTGGTTACCCAAGTGAACCTAGGAGTTGGACCTCCACTTCAACCAAAGAAAATACTCCCTCCTCTAGAATCTAGAATTTCTCGAGGATGAACGATCCTACATTCCATGGCACTAAGGTGGATGAAGATATACAAGTCTTCATAGATGAGCTTTTCAAGGTGGTGTAATCTATGTGTCTCAATCCTAGAGAGAAAGCAATATTAGTTGCTTACAAACTAAAACATGTGGCACAACAACTTACAAACTAAAAAATGTGGCACAACTATGGTTTTAGGGATGAGGATATGAGAGACCCTTGAGGGAAGGTCCAGTAGATTAAGAAGTTCTCAAAGTGGTTTTTCTTGATAGGTTTTTCCACTTATATTTGAGGGAGAGAAAGTTGGTTAATTCATGAACCTCCGTCAAGGGGTAATGAGTGTGAAAGAGCACTCTCTCTATTTCAGCCAACTCTCTAAGTATACCCCTACTTTTTTAGCGGACCCTATTGATAGGATTATTTAATTTGTTATGGAGGTGTCAAGCTTGATGGAAAAAGAGTTTCGTACAACAATGCTCCTCAATTATATGTCTATATCTAGTCTCATGGTGTATGCTCAACAAATTGAGTAGTCCAAACATAGGGAGATGACTAGGGATGGAAAGAGGCCTAGATCGGATGATTCAAGTTAACCTAAGGTGATGAAGACATTCTTTAACCAAGACTCTTCGATGTGAAACAATGATGGAGGCTTGAACAAAAATTATCAAGGAGGTGGTTATGCTTTTGAGAGGCCTAGGTGTACTAGTTGTGGGATGAAACACAATGGTAGGTATCTTGCCGGCACGGATGGTTGCTTTGGAAATGGTAATATAGTCCATAAGAAGTGAGATTTCCCTAACCTCAAGGAAAAATGGAAAGAGGTCAACAAAGCTCCTCATGGAGGTCCAGATCACAATGCTCCAAAGAAGAATCAGTCATATGCTCTCGGAGCTAAAGAAGCGACTAATCCAGAGTGAAGGTCCTGGTAAGTCATATTTACTTTTCATTGTTATGCTTATGATATGATTTTATATGGTCTTGTGTCTTTTGTTGTCATGCCTTCGTGTTTGAATTTCTTGAAATGAGTAGTATTCACTGTTATGAATTTCAAAATTTGATTTATGGCCTCAATATATTGAGGTATTATGTGTAAGAGCATGACTAAAGTTGGAGAAGGTAGTTCCTCCATAAATGATGAGATGAGTATGTAGTATTAATTGTGGAACTTGTTCCAACTTGCTTATGTTGATTAATGGTGTAAAGTTGGTGCTTCTTGTGAGTCTGTGCATTGACAATGTATGTCTAAAATATTATGTAATGTTTTATATGCTTCTACTCGAGTCCCTGATGCTTTTTAAAGTATGAAAGTGTCATTCGATGAGGAATGTTCCGAATTAGGGGAGTTATTTTATGCCCTGAAAACAGGAATAGGTAAAACAAGAGATTCACATGTTTTCCATAAGATAATAATGTATTTAAAAAGTATATTTTAGTATTAGAAGTTAGTTCGTATAGTTTGGGAGCGTTTAGAAGTCAAACACCCTAGACGTACGAAAGCTAGTCAAAGATGAACTAATGAGTGGGTACTGTTTTGTTAGTGTTGTTTTGGGGGATATTTTTATGGAAAAATTGAGTGTCAATGGTTCTTATGTGTTGAGTGCATGTAAAGGGTCGAAACATCCCAGAATTTCGCACCTAGGATCACCATAAAAGTCCCCGAGGAGGACTCATATGTTGGGCATTAATCTTCCCAGGTCTGCGTGCAGGGGCAGGGTCTGAAACCGGACCACGCGATGCGCCTTTGACACGAGGTCTACTGCCTCACAATTTTTTAGAGGCAAAAATAACGAGCTAGCCTCGCGACATGCATCCAAGTCCAAGATTCAGCTACGACATGTTTATGTAAAATTTAATGTTGGAAAAAGGTCCAAATGGTGTGGAGGATTCTGGAAACTGTTGGATTATGTGTGAATTGATTTAGGTAATTTTAAACCTCATTTCACCCATCATTTCAAACCCTAAAGATCAAATGAAATTTCTCCAATAACCTTCTCTCCACAAACCTCCATTGAAGAACATCAAACTCCAAGGAAGAGGACCAAGTTCTTCACGTTTTCTTTACCAAATTTTGATTTGTTTCTTCTTTTTAAGGTATAGTAGTCATCCTTAAACATACTTTCATTAAAGGAGCCCTTTAAAAGAAATTTCAAAAAGGAATTTAAACGTCAAACTTCATTATTTCCTGACTAAAAGTATGGGTCTTTGCCTGAAAATATTTTGTTGATTAGGTTGATTTTTTCTTAGATTTAAATCGTGAGTTTAATGTCAAAACCCAAATGCAATTATTTCTAGTCTTTTTATAAACTTTTGTCTTATGTAATGGGTTCTATGATAATGACTAGATTATGTTAAAGTTATTGCTTCTTTTTGGTTTTATTGAGTTTTTGCTACTGCCCTGAGGGCTATATTATGATTGATCATTGGATCAATTGTAAATCTGTGGCAAAGTCTTTTATTAAGGGTAAGTTGTTGTATCTTGGTTATGGTATGTTGAAGTACCTCTTGAGTGGTATGCTCAACCTTTTGTGGCGGTGTTTACTTGATTTTTATAAAGTTATATGTGTATTGTTAAAAATGTCCTTTAAGGCATGATATGTGATTCTATTTGATGATTTTTGTATATAATTGTATGAGATGTGTTAAAAGGTTGGAATGAATATCTTGAAGGGTTTATGCCTAAATGAAGCATGTGTTTGATATGTGAATTGTAAAATTTTTTAAATTCTGACAAATGTGGGTATGAGCATGTGTAGAAATTAATGTTATAAATGATGATCATTAAGTGAATGGTGTACTCACATGTACCCACAAACATTTGAATGCATGAATATCAATGGATGAAAATGAGGGATTGTAGGGTGGACACTCATCGTGAGTAGAAATGAAGTGTGTTGACCATCCATACTATTCCTAAGTATAAAAAAGGTGGATTTTTCGGTGAAGCCTTTTTCGTGAGTAGAGATGAATTTTTCAGTAGAAACCTCACTATTCTTAATGTAATTTCCAAGATTAGTTTGAGGTTTCATACCCTTCGTACATTTCGATGGGGAGGTTTTAATAATTTGTGGGGGAGTTATGTTGTGTAGTTAGAGGATTTGAAAAAGGTGTGGGTACAATTCGTGGGTAGAGATATCGTATTCAATGTACCTCTTGAGATGGGTTCTCCTAGTAAGTAGATAGTGATTTACATAGAAGAAATATCCTTATCTATTAACTATGCATCCACGTAGGTGTATTTATCAGAGAACCTATATAAAGGCTAAAGAATATGACCCTACCTTAGCGAAGTACGGAACCCTCATCAGGTAAGGTTAGTATCGGGATTCCATGTCAAGCTCTCATGGTATATGTCGGTAATGGCTATCTCCCACAAATGAAAGTAAAGAAAAAAGTCTTTTTAAGGGTCTACTACTTGGGGTTGGTGGTAGAATCAAGCGCTACCCTTTACATTGAATGAAATACCTAATAAGACTTATACAAGTCTTAAAGAAGAACTTGAGGACACATAGACTATGCCCTTGAATATATGAGGACATACTTAGTATTGAGTATGTTGATTCCCAAGCTTGCCTTTGGCCCTTAAACTCGACTAGATCCTATTCTTATAAGGTATAGAAAAATTATTGTTCAGTACAAACAATATACTAAGTATGGCACATGTGAAACATGCAAAAAGGGGAACATCCCAAATAAATTTTGATAAGTTAAAACCCTAAACATAGTCATCTATGTATTAGGAACATCCCTAATAAATTTTGATTAAAATGAACATAGAAAACACACTAAAACACATCATGACACATGAGCACTTTCTAATAATACCTTCCGAACATCACAGACGTTCTTGGACATTTAACCTCCAAATGTCACCAAAATTAACACACTGACTCAGAATATATATGTAACTCATTTTAACTTAAAACCCACTCAGTAATCATTCACGATGTTCTAGTTAACTTCAGTTCATTTTTAGGGTGTTTTATTTCGACTCTCTGCCTAAGGTTATTATAAGACCCAATTGAGTAAGATATAACGCCCCAAAACAAACTAAGGTGAACTAGAGCCTTGTGAGAGTTTCTTGAGTTATTTTTCTGTTAAAATAAGTTAATTTTGTGTCCTTAGCCAGTTTGTGAAGTTTGGTTAAGTTTGGAGGTCATACGTCCACGGTGTTCAAAAGGTGCCTTTGATAGTGCTCGTCTATCTTGATGTGTTTATGTGAGTTTTGCATGTTAGTTTTAGTATAAATTGATGTGTGATATTCCTACGACCTAAAATACTTTGTTTAGGGGTTTAAATTCATGGCACGACCCTACTTAAGAATCAAAAGGAGACCTAAATGAAGGGCCCAAGACTTGGACAAAACTTCCAAGAGCACTACTCCTTCGACGAGTCAATCTATTGGACGTAGACTTGCCGACGCCCCTTCAAATGGGGGGTGTGTTCCCATACTTAGTGGGATTTCTAGAACCTGATGAAACAGCATGAGTAGCCATCGACACTCAGAAGGACAGGCCGTGGACTAGGCAACGCTCCGTAGCTTTGGTCGTCGATTAACTCTTCCCAAAAACTGTTTAAGCTTGCTGCCAGCTTGGGGTGTTTTGTGTAATTTTACCCCATATTTTATAACCCTAGGTCCAATTTTCTTATGAAGTTATACTAAGTTAATTTTAAGTCCTACACCTATACAAGACCCCTCACTTCCAATATTAAAACTCCCTCTCTAGAGAAAACTCTCTCAAAGTAACTGTTGGAACTAAACCTCAAGGACGGAAAGGAGAGATGGCTTAGACGTGCATCTTCATAAAAAAATTAGTAGGTTTCGTTCTCATTGATTTATGGTATACATCCTTGAACCCTCTTCCAATCAAGGACTCATTTCCAATATATTTCAAAAAGCGTTTTCAAAACTCTATTTCCGTCTATCATTAATTTTAAGCATGGATATTCTGGTAGAAATGTCGCAATGATTTTAATGTTTTTAATAGTGTATGAATTCATTATTTTAATGTTAAAAAACCTAATGAACTCATGTATTTGCATATTTAATGTTTTTAGTTTAAGAAGTGGGTTAAATTAGCATGTTTATGGTATGAACTTTTGTTATTCTATGTTGTTATTTTGTATTAGCTACTGCCCTAAGGTCTTTACTTTGATGAAATATTTAGGAATTTATTATAGTGTATGATGGGTTGCTTAAATGGTGAGTTGCCTAGATTGTATATTTCATATAAATTGTTCTTGAGTGATATTGTCCACCTTCTTGGTGGTGGTGTTTATATGATGAACTTCACATTAAATTAGTATGTTTTATGAGTGTGATTTTGAAGGCCTAGCATATGAAAGGAAGTGATATTGAAGATAAGTCTTGTCTTGTGTTTTGTGAGATTGAATAGCATGTTTGGCTTACATTATGCCTAAGTAAAGTATATGACTTTGTGAAGCATGTAAAGTGTGTAAATTGATAAATGTAGGTCTAAAGCATTTATAGAAGTTAATGTAATGCTCACAAGTACACATAAATACTTGAATGAATGCATGAATATAAATTTACTAAATAGAGGAGTTTGGAGGTGAACAATCTTTGTGAGTTGAGATGAAGTGTTAAATAGCAACCCCACTACATCCTAAGAGCTTCCTTAGATAGGTCGGAGGATGAATTCCCTTCGTGAGTTGAGATGTTGTATTCAGTATTTATCCTTATAACATATATTTTTAAGCATTAAGAATTTGTGGGTGTTATATCTAACACCAAAAGGATATGAAGAAGTGGTGGTTACACTTTCTTATTTGAGATGTTGTATTCCTATGTACCTCTTGATATGAGTACACCTAGTTAGTGGAGAATGAGTTAGTAGCAATCTCCTTATCCCTTAACTATGCGAAGTCATAGGTGTAGCTATTGGGAAATCCAAGTAAAAGTTAAAATGAATGGCCTCACTCTTGGCAAGCGAAGATCACTCATCCGATAGGGGTTAATGAAGGGATTCGATGTCTATGTCTCATGGTCTATGTAGGTTAAGGTAACTCCCACACAAGAAAGGAATGTTATGTGTCTTGTAAAGGAGTTTTCTACTTCGGGTATGTAATAGAATGCGGCGCTATTTCCATTGCACTAGGTAGGCTATCCAAAAGGGGAGTCTTGGTGATTCGTATTTGAATTGATTGAAGTAAGTCATCTAAAAGAACTTACAACTTTGGATAGGTGGTCGTATGGGATACTATCTATCCATTGCACTAGCTAGGACCTTCAGAAAAGGGAATATCTATGCCAAGTCTTCTAAAAGAGTGTCAAACTTAGGGTAGGTGGTGGTATGGGACGCCATCTACACATTTCACTATGTTGGCATTCCGAAAGGGAATTCTTGGTGTGTTGTTGGGTGTTCTTCTATAGTATTTCCATTGACTGGTTGCTCATTATCCCGACGTGCGTATGCAGAACGGACGGATTTCTTGAGGGTCGGTTTGATGTTTATTGAAAGAGGTATATGTGTACTTTCTTCATGTCTTACCTGAGAGAGTCTTAGGATGACCTTTGAAGGGAAACTTCTATGAAAATGATTTTTATTCCTTATTGGCAATGCTTTTAACATTTAACCCCATTTTTGTCTTGTAATTCACCGATTGTTGAATTGAGCTTACTGTAATGGTTGGGATGATTTACTGTAAAGTGTCATTTTGAATTAAATTATTGAATTGCTTTTGTAAGTGTTCATTGATTTTTATTTTGGTTTTTGGATTTTTATTCTTGAATGTTATACTTAATTTCAATGAAATTCTATTTTTACTAAAATGTCTCTTTTCGCATGTTTTTGCATATGCCATACTCAGTAAAATATTTGTATGAACCCCATACATTTCTATACTATAAGTATAGGTTGGATGATTTTGAAGGTTGAAGGTTTGAATACATAGCTTTGAAAGTTCCTCGCAAGACAAAGTATGTCCTCATATATTCAAGGGCATAGTCCTTTTCTTTATTTCATAGTTAAAGACTTATTATGTATTTTGTATTAATTTAAAGGGTCGTGTCCCTATGATATTATGTCATATGTTATTTTGGGTTGTGAAGATGAGATTTGTTAAGTATTTATGAAAGATTTCCTTTTTATTAATTTATTCGTGAAAAAATGTAAATTCGGTAATACGCTTGATATCTTATGTAATAACGATAGTTGAGGGCACGTACAAGACCCCAAAGGTTCAAGTACGCCTGTTCAAGAGATAAGGGTTCTCCCAAACTTCTAGGGGGTACATTCGGGTCGTGACATAAGACATGAAGATACTTCCCATAAAACCTCTTCAATACACGCCTAAGTGTTTCTCAAGACTACCCAAGTTAACGATATTTTAATTTCAACACAACCGAAGAAGTAAAAATTCATTACTAAATATCTTTAGAAGTCACTCATATATTTCATGGACTTTAGATATTGGTCTTGGAAGACCAAGGGAATTCACTTTAGCATCATTAAATCCTACTCGTACAAGTGTAAATGGCATCAGATTACACTATCTAAACATCGTAGGACATATTGAATATGTCACGACCCAAACTGGGTTGCGACTCGCAACCACACTTTCCCTCCTATGTGAGCAAACCAACCAATCTAACCTTAACATTTCAATATAATATAAACAGAAAGTAATGCGGAAGACTTAAACTCATTAATAAAATCAATAACTATTATTATTCAACATCTATTATTCCCAAAATCTGGAAGTCATCATCACAAGAACATCTACGATCAAATGACTAAACTAAGAGTATTCTAAAAGCTAAAAATACATAAGAAGCTAGTCCATGCCGGAAGTTCAAGGCATCAAGACTTGAAGAAGAAGATCAAGTCCAAGCTAGAAGCATTAGCTCACCCTGAATTTCCGATGTAGTAAGACTGGCTTGAATTACTGTTGAGTTGAAGACGATGACACGTTTGCTGCACTCCACAAATAAACAAGAAGAGAACATAAAAGTAGGGGTCAGTACAAAACACGGGTACTGAGTAGATATCATCGGCCAACTCAAAATAGAAATCAATATACACCGAGTAATATCATAAAATCAACTAATATCCTTAGTATGCAGCATTTACAGTTACCATAACCCTTGGTTACAACACCAAGCACATCAATGAGGACTCACACCTCCTCATCATACTCATTTGGGAATCATGTTCATTAGATTGAGTATATTAACATCTTTCAAGATTCATTATCTTTATTTCTCTTTTGTCGGTACATGACACTCCGCTCCCTCAATATTCATTAATCCTCTTGTGTCGGTACGTGACACTCCGATCCCCTAAATCTATGTGTCAGTTCATGACACCCGATCCCCTAAATATATGTGTCGGTTCGTGACACCCGATCCCCTAAATCTACGTGTTGGTTCGTGACATCCGATCCCCTAATACTACGTGTCGGTTCGTGACACCCGATCCCCTAATACTACGTGTCGGTTCGTGACACCCGATCCCCTAATACTACGTGTTGGTTCGTGACACCCGATCCCCTAATTCTACGTGTCAGTTCGTGACACCCGATCCCCTAATACTACGTGTCGGTTCGTGACACCCGATCCCCTAATTCTACGTGTCGGTTCATGACATCCGATCCCCTAATCTCCTTCCATCAATTCATCAAGCCTTCTTTCTTACCAAGGCATCATCAATCCCATTATTTTAGTTCATCACGCTTTCTTTTATACCAAGGCCTCATTATTAACAAAGAGATTAAGATTTTGCAAGATTTGGGATTCAATAACTTCATCATGCTTATATAATCACAATTATATAATTACATTCATGCAAGCATACAATTAAGCACATAGCAGGGTTTACAATATTATCAATGCATATCATTCTCTATTAAGAGTTTACTACGAATATCGTAAGAGAAACCATAACCCTCTCTTTTTTCTTTCTAATTTTCTTTATTCAACCCTCTTTCTTTTACCCTAATTAATATATAATTAAGAATGAAAGATGGTAATAAGGACCCACTAATTATCTTAAGGTTACCTATTTTAACCCCCAAGTAATTAGACTTATTAACCTTAACCCTCTAACTTTATAATTAAGGCGAGAATAGTCAAAAACGTCCATTAAAACGTATCAGAGACCCAAATTTCCACCAAGGGTCTGTGACGGTCCGTCCTGCCATTTCATTACGAAGTTCAGAGAGTCAATTTTCAGTACCCAATTTTCAGTTTTTCTATGTTGTTTGAAACGAGGCCCTGCGATGATCCGTCGCGCCCATGACGGTACGTCGTTGGGTCCGTCGCCTCAGCCTGTTTTTCCAGAAATAAAATCTGCTGCTCAAAACGACTAAACAGGTCGTTACAATAGATACCAATTTACCCATCGTTCGTCCCCGAATGATCACAAGTAGGAAAACAAGGGCGAAAAGTAGTACCTGAATCTGTAAACAGATGTGGGTATTTTTCTCGCATATCCGCCTCCTTCTCCCAAGTGGCTTCTTCAACGGGTCGATTCTTCCATTGATTTTTGATGGATGCAATCTCCCTTGATCTCAACTTGCGAATTTCTCTATCTAGAATGGCAACATGATCCTCCTCATAAGACAAGTTCTAATAAAGCAAAACTGAATCCCAACGGATAATGTAGTTTTCATCCCCATGGTATCTTTTCAACATCGACACATGGAATACCGGATGTACTCCGGACAGTCCTGGAGGCAAGGCAAACTCATAAGCCACCTCTCCTACTCGCTTAAGTACTTCAAATGGTCCAATGTACCTTGGACATAGTTTACCCCTTTTACCAAACCGCATCACCCCTTTCATGGGCGAAACCTTCAGCAAGACTCGTTCTCCCTCCATGAACTCTAAGTCTCTAACCTTTCGATCTGCATATTCTTTTTGTCTACTTTGCGCCGCTAGAAGCTTTTCTTGAATAGACTTCACTTTCTCTATCGAATCCCTCAAAAGGTCAGTACCCCAAGGCCTAAACTCAAATGCATCAAACCAACCAATGGGAGACCTACATCTCCTACCATACAATGCTTCAAATGGAGCCATATCAATTCTTGAGTGATAGCTATTATTGTATGAAAACTCCGCTAAGGGTAAGAAGCTATCCCAATGGCCGCCAAACTCTATCACACATGCACGAAGCATATCTTCCAACACTTGAATCATTCTCTCAGACTGACCATCGGTCTGAGGATGGAACGCAGTACTGAGGTCAAGCCTAGTACCCAATTCCGCATGCAATGTTTTCCAAAACTTAGACGTAAACTGCGTACCTCTATCTGATATGATGGATAGTGGAACCCCATTCAATCGCACCACTTTCGAGATGTAAAGTTTGGCTAACTTCTCTGCATTGTAAGTCACCTTGACCGGAATGAAGTGAGCAGACTTAGTTAACCTATCAACAATTACCCAAATAGAATCAAACTTTCCCAATGTCTTGGGAAGACCAACCACAAAGTCCATTGCAATTCTCTCCCACTTCCATTCAGGGATGGGCATTCTCTGAAGTGTTCCTCCGGGCCTCTGGTGTTCATACTTTACTTGTTGACAGTTTGGACATTTGGCAATAAAATTAACAATATCACGCTTCATTCTACCCCACTAAAAGTGTTGCTTTAGGTCACGGTACATCTTGGTTGCACCCGGATGTATCGAATACTTTGAACTATGAGCCTCTGTCAGAATAGTGTTAATCAAATCATCAACTCGGGGTACACATACCCTTCCCTTGATTCTCAAAACACCTTCCTCATCGATTTGTGCTTCCTTAGCCTCTCCTTTCAACACTTTATCTCTGATCCGGATCAATTTTTCATCATTAAACTGCTTTCCTTAATCTTGTCAAGAAAAAAAGATCTTGACTCCACACTAGCCAACAATCCTCCCTTCTCATTTACTTCTAACCTCATCAAGTCTTTAGAAAGAGTCTGAACCTCTCTAGCCAATGGACGTCTAGAAACTTGCAAGTGAGCTAGACTTCCCATGCTTTCCGCTTTTCTACTTAAAGCATCTGCCACAACATTCGCTTTTCTCGGATGATACAAGATAGTGATATCGTAGTCCTTTAGTAACTCCATCCATCTCCTCTGTCTTAAGTTCAAATCTTTCTGAGTAAAGACATACTAAAGGCTACGATGATCCGTGTAGACCACACACTTAACCCCATATAAATAGTGTCTCCATTGCTTTAATGCAAACACTACCGCAGCCAATTCCAAATCGTGGGTCGGATTGTTACGTTCATGCACCTTTAATTACCTTGAAGCATAGCAATCACACTCTTCTCTTGCATTAGTACTGCACCCAAACCAGAATAGGATGCATCACAATAAACAATGAAGTTCTTACCCTCTACTGGCAAGGTAAGGATAGTTGCGGTAGTCAACAAGGTCTTGAGCTTCTGAAAGCTTTCCCCACATTCGTCCGACCATACAAATGGAACATTCTGCTTAGTCAAGTTCGTCAATTGGGAAGCAATAGAAGAGAATCCCTTGCGAAATCGACGGTAGTAGCTAGCTAACCCAACAAAGCTCCTTATTTCTGACACATTAGTAGGTCTTACCCAATTCTTCACTGTCTCAATCTTAGAAGGATCCACCATCACTCCCTCATTAGAAACCACGTGCCCCAAGAAGGACACTGCATCTAGCCAAAACTCACACTTAGAGAACTTGGCATAAAGCTTTTTCTCCCTCAACATTTCCAATACCATTCTCAAATGCTCTTCATGTTCCTTCTTGCTCTTTGAGTATACCAATATATCATCAATAAATACGATCACGAAAAGGTCTAAATATGGCTTAAAAATCCCGTTCATCAAGATCATGAACGCAACAGGGGCATTCGTAAGACCAAAAGACATCACCACAAATTCGTAATGTCCATACCTCGTTCGAAAAGCAGTCTTTAGCACATCCGGTGCCCGTATTTTCAATTGATGATAACCAGATCTCAAGTCAATCTTAGAGAAGACACAAGCACCTTGTAATTGATCGAACAAGTCATCAATGCGAGGAAGAGGATACTTGTTCTTAATAGTTACCTTATTCAGTTGTCTGTAGTCTATGCACATCTAAAAACTCCCATCCTTCTTCTTCACAAACAAAACCGGAGCACCCCAAGGAGATGCACTTGGTCTAATGAAGCCTTTGCTCAACAACTCTTGAAGTTGGGCCTTTAGCTCCCTTAACTCTGCCGGAGCCATTCTATAAGGGGGTATAGAAATGGGGCGTGTGCCCGGTTCAAGATCAATACAGAAGTCAATATCCCTATCTTGTGGCATACGAGGAAGATCTACAGGGAACACATCCAAAAACTCGCGGACTACCAAAACCGACTCAATCAAAGGTACTTGGGTAGTGTCATCCTTGAGATGTGCCAAGAAAGCTAAACACCCTTTACTAACCATTTTCTTAGCACGAAGAAAGGAGATGATACGCACCGAATTGGAAGTGTAGTCACCCTCCCACACTAACGGATCTGTCCCAGGCTTGGCTAACATCACCGTTTTAGCATTACAATCCAAGATCGCAAATTGTGGAGAAAGAAAAGTCATACCCAGAATTACATCAAAATCATTCATTTCTAAGATAACCAAATCTACATAAGTGTTGCTCCCCACAAAGTTCACCAAACAAGACCTATATACCTTTTCAACTATCACAGACTCACCCACCGGAGTAGAAACACGAATAGGCATATCAAGTAATTCACAATGTAAATTTAGACCATTAGCAAATGTGGAAGATATATAAGAAAATGTGGATCCAGGATCAAACAATACGGAAGCCATGCAATCACAAACCAGAAGATTACCTGTGATGACAGCATCAGATGCCTCCGCTTCAGACCGCCCAGGGAAAGCGTAACAATGGGCCCTATCGTTCGTCTGTCCGTTGCCACTACCATGTTGTGATGTAGTGGCTCCAGTTTGCCCATCACCTCGGCCGTTTTGGTGACCACCATTTCCTCGACCACCACGTCGTGCTGAATAACGACCTCTACCATGACCACCTCTACCTCTAGCCATTGGGGGTCTATAACTCTGTTTTGGACAATTCCTCCTAATATGTCCAGTCTCCCCACATCCATAACACTCTCTGGAGTCAAGCATAGGTATCTCATAGAAGTGTTGACCATTCTGAGGTGGACCCCCAACTATAGTCTGTAGTGAAGACTGAATGGGTCGAACTGAGTAACCTCCAGAACCTTGTCCTCTAGAGTAAGAACCATTAAACTCACCTCCCTTTCGAAACCTTTTTGATGTCGATATCGTGGTGAAGTCATCTGGCTTCACTCCTTCCACCTCTATAACAAAGTCTACCACCTCTTGGAAGGATTTTGCCATAGCCGCTACCTGTAAAGCTGAAATCCGCAACTCTAACCTCAACCCCTTCACAAACCGGCGAATCCGCTCTTGAGGACTGAAACAGAGTTGAGTGGCATATCTGGATAGTGCACGAAACTTAGCCTCATATGAATTAACCGACATCCTACCTTGATCTAGGCTCAATAACTCATCCCTTTTACTATCCCTCAATGTCCGGGGGATATACTTCTCCATAAACAAACTAGAGAATGAGGCCCAAGTCATAGGTGGTGCCTCTATTTGTTGACAATCGATATGTGACCGCCACCACATTTTGGCATTCCCTTGAAACTGATAAGTCACAAACTCAACACCAAACCGTTCTACTATACCCATCTTGTGTAGTAGCTCGTGACAGTCAACCAGAAAATCATAAGCATCCTCCGATTTAGCACCCTTGAAGACCGGAGGTTTCAATTTCAAGAACTTACTGAAAAGTTCATGCTGATCATTTGTCATTATAGGCCCAGTAGTCAGACATGGAAATGTGCCTATGTCCAATGGAACATCCATGCGGGGAGCCATAGTAGCCGCATGTTGTACTTCTGAAACCGGAGGTGTTGGCGCAGAAAACACTGGAGGTGCCTGACCTTGATCAGATAACCCGCTAAGATAAGCCAGAACTTGATTGATCATCTCTGGGGTAGGTTGGGGTGGCAATCCCTTATTCTGCACTTGTTCGGTTTCCCCATCCTCCCCTTCTCTTATTACTTCCTCAGTCGATGGAAGAGTCCCTGCCCTAGTATCAGATGGGCTAGGTGCTCGTCCTCTTCCCCTAGAGGACGCCTCCCACGACCTCTACCACGGCTCCTTGCCGCTGTTCTTCCTTGAGCCACAGCCCCAGTGGCTGGCTCAGTTGTTTCTTGTCTGGCCGGTGTTGGTGTTGACGTAGTCATTGCTCTAGTTCTAACCATCTGCGAAAGAGAGTGAAGATGGTCAGATACCAATTCGTATCGCCTAGATACCAATTGGACTCAAGTAGTAGCACGAAAGAAAGAATGAAAGAGTGAAATTTTTCCTAAAGTCTTATAGCCTCTCAAGGAAAAGTAAAGGCGTCCCCCTACCGTTCCTTAAGACTCTACTAGACCTGTTCTTCTGTGATGAGACCAACGAACCTAATGCTCAGATACCAAGTTTTTCACGACCCAAACCGGGTTGCGACTGGCACCCACACTTTCCCTCCTATGTGTGCGAACCAACCAATCTAACCTTAACATTTCAATATAATATAAACAGAAAGTAATGCGGAAGACTTAAACTCATTAATAGAACCAATAACTATTATTATTCAACATCTATTATTCCCAAAATATGGAAGTCATCATCACAAGAACATCTACGATCAAATGACTAAACTAAGAGTATTCTAAAAGATAAAAATACATAAGAAGCTAGTCCATGCTGGAAGTTCAAGGCATCAACACTTGAAGAAGAAGATCCAGTCCAAGCTAGAAGCATTAGCTCACCCTGAATTTCCGATGTAGTAAGACTGGCTTGAATTACTGTTGAGTAGAAGACGATGGCACGTTTGTTGCACTCCACAAATAAACAAGAAGGGAACATAAAAGTAGGGGTCAGTACAAAACACGGGTACTAAGTAGATATCATTGGCCAACTCAAAATAGAAATCAATATATACCGAGTAATATCATAAAATCAACTAATATCCTTAGCATGCAGCATTTACAGTTACCATAACCCTTGGTTACAACACCAAGCACATCAATGAGGACTCACACCTCCTCATCATACTCATTTGGGAATCATGATCATTAGATTGAGTATATTAACATCTTTCAAGATTCACTATCTTTATTTCTCTTGTGTCGGTACGTGACACTCCGCTCCTTCAATATTCATTAATCCTCTTGTGTCGGTACGTGAAACTCCGATCCCCTAAATCTATGTGTCGGTTCGTGACACCCGATCCCCTAAATCTATGTGTCGGTTCGTGACACCCGATCCCCTAAATCTACGTGTCAGTTCGTGACACCCGATCCCCTAATACTACGTGTCAGTTCGTGACACCCGATCCCCTAATACTACGTGTTGGTTCGTGACACCCGATCCCCTAATACAACGTGTCGGTTCGTGACACCCGATCCCCAAATTCTACGTGTCGGTTCGTGACACCCGATCCCCTAATACTACGTGTCAGTTCGTGACACCCGATCCCCTAATTCAACGAGTCGGTTCGTGACACCCGATCCCCTAATCTCCTTCCATCAATTCATCAAGCCTTCTTTCTTACCAAGGCATCATCAATCCCATTATTTTAGTTCATCACACCTTCTTTTATACCAAGGCCTCATTATTAACAAAGAGATTAAGATTTTGCAATATTTGGGATTCAATAACTTCATCATGCTTATATAATCACAATTATATAATTACATTCATGCAAGCATACAATTAAGCACATAGCAGGGTGTACAATATTATCAATGCATATCATTCTCTATTAAGAGTTTACTACGAATATCATAAGAGAAACCATAACCCACTCTTTTTTCTTTCTAATTTTCTTTATTCAACCCTCTTTCTTTTACCCTAATTAATATATAATTAAGAATGAAAGATGGTAATAAGGACCCACTAATTATCTTAAGGTTACCTATTTTAACCCCCAAGTAATTAGACTTATTAACCTTAACCCTCTAACATTATAATTAAGGCGAGAATAGTCTAAAACGTCCATTAAAACGTATCAAGAAATCTGACCCGGACTGGGATTGCGCAACCTGTGACGGGCCGTCGTGCCTGCCACGGTTCATCCTGCAGGTCGTCGTAGAGTTCAGAGACCCAAATTTCCACCAAGGGTCTGTGACGGTCCATCACACCTGTGACGGTTCGTCCTGCCATTTCGTTACGAAGTTCAGAGAGTCGATTTTCAGTAGCCAATTTTCAGTTTTTCTAAGTGTTTTGAAACGAGACCCTGCGACGGTACGTCGTGCCCTTGACGGTCCGTCGTGAGGTCCGTCGCTTCTGCCAGTTTTTCTAGAATTGAAGTCTGTTGCTCAAAACAACTAAACAGGTCGTTATAGAATAACTAGAGGGCACATCAAACGTTATCTGAATATGCATTTAATGACATGGACAACACTAGCTAGGTTTTGAATCTGGTGTCATAAGACCCCACACCATGGAAGGTATTCAACTTTCCAATGGTAAAACTAAGGACACACCCATGTAGGAACATTTTTTTAGGGGACATCAAAATTCTTCTTTGCACTCTCGTCTCATATTCAAGTAGAGCTACTACCTTACAATATCAACTCGGTGCTTTACCCTTGTTCTCATAGAGTTAGTTCATTCACATAAGAGTATTTAAGGACGAAGCGTCTCTAATTCTTTCAAGCTATTACTACCATTAAAAAACAAAGATCTACAAGGTCCTACAAATTAAGGTTCAACAGGATAGCTCATTCATCAAATAGGGTCAATGCTAGATAGATCCGATTCACTTCATTATAAACCTTTTTTCATATTCAAGGGTTGACTTTAACTTAAGGTTATAGATCATCAACAAGGGGCACCATTCTTTGGTCAACAATTTCAAGGCATACTATAGAATACCTCATTTATCATTCATGTATCAAGTACGCACACCTAGGTCAACCTCAAAAAGACACCATATAAACATATAGACACTCTTCATAGTCTATTATCATCACATAAAAACATTTGGAGTGACCATTCTTTCCTTCACAATATCACATAGCCATATATAAGTTTCATCTTTACATCATATAAAAACTTCACCATATGGGTAACTGCCACATAACAACATAACGATCCTTTTATTCAAATCATAGAACAATAAACATCACTGTAAGTCCCACAAAATAAGTAAGCATTTCTAAAACCTCACATGTACTGAAAATATTTTTATAATTTTAAATAAGTGTTTTGAAGTATTCTTGGGTTATTTGAAGTCATTAGGAAGTCAAAAATCAAGGGACGACCAAGACGTTCAACGACTAGCCACCTAAGGGGCCTTATGTGTGTTTATGTGTGTAATAAGCTTATGAGGTCCTTAAATTTTTAATAATGATGTTTATAAGTGGTATATGGAGTTTAACGAAGTTTATATGTCCAATGTCAAAGACGTTAAAAAATTATCTGTTGAGACATGCGAGTTTGTGTCTAGAATGTTTTAACCTGTTGCCTGTTATTTTATTGTGTCATAAATATGTGTAAGGTCCTTGAATTGTAAATATTAGTATTTGCATTTTAAATGTCTGTGTATGCCGCACCAAGGGACCCACAAGATCCCCTCAAGGAGGACCTAAATGCTCTCGAGAAACTGCCAAGGCATAGTCAATCGACGAGCTCAGTTGACTCCTTGTCAGTCCATCAATACCCCAAATACATGGTATTTACGTTTAAACTTATACTAAAGAGATGAATCGACTAACAAGGAGCTGCAGGCACCAACAAAGGAGCAGCAAGACACCGCATCATCTAGTCGATGTTGTCCATAGATGGTGGCCTTTAACTACAGCCTGCGCACCGTTTTATTTTAGAGGTGAATGGTAAATTTATCCCACAGCCTAACCTAACCATATTAGGTTTTGTTTGGTTACTTTTTCTTGTATATGTGAGAAACCCATTCCCAATCTGTTAAACACCAATTTAGTTTCCCTCCAAAACCAATTCCCTCGAGAAACCTCCATTGAAGGTAAAGCTCAAGAACAGATTGGTGCTTGGATTCCTATATTTTCTTAATAATGATTTAGAGGTTTTCTTTTAGATAAAGGAATGGTGATCCATCATATCTAGTAATCCTTCAATCTAGACAGTTAATCTCAATGTTTACGACGAGATTTCATGAATAAACTTTCAATCTTTCAGTCTTGCCACGAGTTCTTTCAAAAAACTTTTTCAAAGGCTTAATCACGATGAAAGGATTATAATGAATTGGTGTTAATGTGAAAATCAAGCTAATTGCATTATAAACCCATATCCCTCTAAAAAATCGATTTAGCCCTTTCAGGAGCATTGTGATCGTGGCTTGTTATTGATTCAATTGTGATATAGTACATTGAATTGCTTCTCTTTAAAGTTATTTGAGTGTATTGATGATGATTTGATGATGAATGTTCATGTGGATCAATGTATGAAGATTTGAACATGCCTAGCTTAGATTTCCATGTGTTCACTGTAACAGTGATCTTATAATATATAAAATTGGAATTTGATAGGATGAGATACTTGTACTCACTTATTTAGGATAATATATTTTTTGAATTGTTAGTATTAATATGGTATTATAAAATTAAACAAGTCTTGGTATAAATTGATATAGGTTATTATAATATATCGATTGATAATGATATGCATGTGAGGTGATCTCAATTTAGAGTAGATGAAGCATGATTGATACTTGATTATTATGTCTTTAGATACGGCCATATGTTGATATTATTGGTATATTGTGAATGTTGATCATGGTGATCAATGTAAAGAATATTATTATGTGAACTAGGACTCTCTACTTCGTAGTATATTTGTGATGCCTTGTATTATGTTACAATATGATAGTCTAGCCACTTGATAATTATTTCTTTTATTATTAAATATATTTTTAGCTACTTACCTGTAATGTATTGATGATTAAAAAGGTGTATTGATCAATGATGATAAAAGGTTGATGAATTGGTAAGAATGGATCTTCCTCTCTAATTATCTAGTAGTATTGATAGTTGAGGACGCCTTGTATGACGTTTGGTTGTATTATCCACTTATGGTGGTGGTTTTTACATTATTTTCAATAAATATGTGATTGCATCATGTACTTTAACGAAAATAATATTATGAATGTTTGTTGGTGATGATCACCCCTAGTTTCCTATTCTTGTTGTGATATAGGTTGTATGGCCAATTGTGTATGCTTGTGTATGAAAATGTTGGGGTTTTATTATGTGCTTCATTAGATGAGTATTAATTGTTAATTCTCCCTTACCTATGTACCCTTACGTGAATAACTAAGGTTAGGTGTGTTAAATTTTAAAATGAAGTTAACTTGCCTGCTATAATAAATTGTATTGTGTTGTCTATACTTTGTTGTGCATTGTCGTATTAAGAGAGTGGCTGCCTCAAGGTGTTATTCATAGCATTATGTGATCATTTTAACCAACGTACTCACACACTAACAAATTATGCATGTTTACATAGTATTAATAGATCACGGAGTGTAATGAAAGGCAAATATCATATTCACTAGATATCTACTACTATGCATGAAAGGTAAATGTATGTGAAGTATGTTATTTATTCCATCTAACTAAGATTACTTGATTGGTGTACTAGTATGGCAAGGGAATTGGCCTTTATTTATGTATTGCACATTTGTGCCTTGATAGGATAGTTCCTAGGTTTTGTTTCTCTGACCATAGAAGTGAATGTATGAACATGTTGTGACTGTGTGTTACATATTATAATGTGAAGTATGTGTTATGATGAAGTATTAATATACCTAGTGTATAAATGTCTTTTTATGAAAGCATGGCTCATATAGTTAGACTTTTACACTTATAAATGAACGAAATGATGTATGAACATGTTTGTCTTTAAAGTGTTATGATAAAGGTGTTGTCACATATAAGTATGCACACACAGATGTATGATGATCTAATAAATAGAGGGTCTCTAGAAAGGTGTTATCAAGAGTATCCTAAACTAGATAGGTGCTTCAATATTCTATATCCATGTGAAAGGTTTTCTTACATGATATAGGTTTATTAAAAGACTTCTTATCTATAACCAATTAGCTCAGCATATGGGAAGTGAATCTCCTAAAGCCTATGTTTATGATTTAATGTAATAATGGTTTTTCAATAAAGGGAAATTAGTTTACAACCGAGTGTAGTTGAATTGATGGGTGTCCCTTCCAATTGTAGGATGGTAGGCCACCATTATCCTTATGCGATAGATAACTACAATGAATCACTAGGAATATAGAGGGTTTCAAAAACTGAATAATCATAATGACCCATTTGGCATAATGAGGGTATTCAATGTACCTCCAAGTTCCATAAGTATGCTTGTGATATCGGATCTAACAAGTGAATTCATTTAATATGCTAGGGTGTATGTTAATTCTCTACCTTTACTAGGTAAGAACACCTTCAATTCGTGTAAGCGTCTACAAAAAATTCTATTTTTGGCACCCATGGTCTTATTTTAAGTTAAGGATATAATTTCCTTAAAGTAAAATGGACAATGGAAGTAAAGTAAGGACTCTAAGTAGGATAACTTAAGGGTAGTTTCTCAGTGTAGGTGGGCATATGGGACTTCACCTATGAATTGCACAAGTGTCTCTTGAGGGAAGTCCTAGGAAGGTGTTCTAATGTATGAGTATATGTATATGTTCCTAATGCATAACTTGGTAGTAATTGTATACTCTTTCTTTAAAGTGTATCCCTAAAATGCACTGTGTTGATCAAAAGTACAATATGATGAAGTTCTTATGATGCATTGATGTCAAGTTGGGTTAATATTTATGGAAGTCGATGTAGCTTCTTGTAATATGCTTATGGCATTAACTTAATTATGTCTTTGGTGTATGATACTTCTGTGATGGTATCTATTGTATTATGTAAGATGTATGTATCGTTTTACTTCTTACTTTAAAATGATTCATAGAACCAAGTATCACTAAAAGGATACTTGGAAGGTTAATGAGTTAAAAGAAGAATTTCATTTCAAAAAGAATGTAGTTCATTGTAAGTTGAAAGGAGCTCGTATGTATAGTGACCAATACGATGGCATAAATTGTACGTGTGATATTATATGATATCTGACCTTTGAATATGTCTATATGAAGTATTTAGATGATATAATTGTTATCACATAAAGAATACATGAAGATTTCACAAAAAAGTCAAGAAATGTGATTACAAGTAAAATTTTCCTTTTAAATGCATGTTTTTTCATAGTTGTCATACTCAGCGCATTCTTGTACTAAGTCCATTCTTCTATATTTTTTACACAATCTGTAGGTTATGGATTCTTAAAGGATATCTTTTGATTATGACAAGCTTAATATGTGAATTCCCAAGCTCAAGGAAAGGAATCCTTAAGTAAAAGAATCTCCTACTTATTTTTACTGTAATGTCTTATGAAATTTACACTTATGATTACATAGTAAGAGTCGGATCCCTAATATAATCTTATGATGTTAATTCTAGGATGGATAGATGAGTCTAGAGTCTTTAACTAAATATGGTCATATATTTTAGTTATATATGTAGTTATGTTCTAGCATATGACGTGTTAAGAATCTTTTCAATTTCAGCGATGAATGATAATTATGGAGGTGCTCCCCGGATGTGACAAACGTTGTATCAGAGCATGAAGTTTATAAAAGTCTTTTTACGTTCTAAAATTCTCATATTGCAACGTCTAGTAGAATCTCATATTATTGGTGGTGAATCTCACATCAAATGGTAGAGGAGGCTATCGGACGATACGATTTCCATTCTTCATTATTCTCATGTCTTCCCATAAAACATAACTCCATAATATGTCTCTCTTATGTTTTCTTATGAACTGGTCTTTTAGATGAGACTGTTGGGATGAGATGGTATCTTTACACTTGAGGGATAAAAGGTGAGTTTTGATGCTTGTCTTATGTTTTATTTTTTCATAAGTATGTGTGAAGATTAACTTTTGTATACTTTGATGATATGGTGTCCTTTATGTATATGTATGATAATTATGTGAAATACAATTTTATGTTGAGAATTGTATGTCATGATATCGCTAAAGCATGCTAAAAGTTGTTATGGTGAAAATGTGTTTGTTTTTTTAATGGTATGCTACTATATGGTTTTGTGTGATAGTAGTCTGATGATATTATTTCAGCTTGAAATATTTTAGGAATATCTCAAATTGTAATGATACATGTTGCATAAGTGTATATGTTTCAATGTGTCAAATATGGCCTTTGTTTAAATGTTTGACCTTTCATAATTCTTCTACAACTCTTTGTATAGGCTTGGTGTTAGAAGCAAATGTAGCATGCTGTCCTTGTACGGTTATTATGTGGGTTTGATTGACCTAGAAGTCACCTTATTTTATGTTTAAATGAAAAAGAATAGTTAGTATTGTTAATTCTTCTAAATTGTTTCCCGTAATGGTGTATGATCTTTGTATCTATGGAATTGTTGAAAACCTTATGTGGTTGAGTAGTATGACATAATTTTATAATTGGGGGATAATTTGCCTAAAATTGTAAGGTTTAAAATGCCTTGGTTTACTTACTGTAATTCCTTTTGAAGTGTTAATAACTTTTAAGTGATGAAAATGAAGATTGTTAAGTTAAGATCTTATTAAGATTGGGTTAAGTTGTTCTTAATTGGGTTTACCCTAACTTGGGATGGTGATGTGCGAAGTAAGGTTGTAGATACTTTATACATTGTCCTTCTATTCTTACTTGAACTTGATACTAATGTCTCATATAGTAAAGTAGGAACAATAATGCATCAACTCAAGAATACACGTATAAGCATAATGTCATTGTCTACATGACCTCTTGATATACATTCATAGAAAGAACATACATTCACATTACTGCACATGTAGATAGATATGCCAATACTTCAGATAACTCAACTACACTAATTCTCATAGTAATTCATGTTGTGCCGACAAGGACATGATAATCATAATACATAATGTAATGACGACTAGGCCACACCAATTCACATAGCACCGCCATTATAAGTGGACCATACCGATCATCATTGTAAAACAAAATATATGCTTAATATTAAGGGAGTTAGGATAGCATACCACCCACTAAACCTCACCTGTTCAATCTAAATCTAAATCATCCAATTAAAGTTTTAGAAGTGCTAGCCAATCCATGAAACTTCTCTACACTTCAAGAAGTTATGTTGCAAGTCCCAACTCATTGTTCGCCTGACAACGTTTTGCTACAGTATTTTTACCAAATCCTTGATAGAATAAGTAAGGGTGTTACTAACCAAGTTTCTTCTAGAGATTTAATGAAACAACCTTATGTCAGTGAATCTTTACTCTTGGATATAATGACCATGATCATTCGGGACGGTATACCCGCGATGACAAAGTCTCTACCCTCACTTTAACAATAACCAAGGAGAATATGGGAGACACCATGAGACGGTTAAGAATTTGTCTATAATCATGATCAAACTTGACATTTTATAAAAAAAATGTCGTGGGAGCTTGTGCTAGAAGTGTCAATGTCGTGTGTGTTGGTCTGTGAATCTCGAAAATTCCAAGGTGAGGCATTATACAAATAAAAGGTTAATATAATAGGAACCAAAGCATGTGGTTATCATTCGAATAATATGAGGAGGGGTGAAGGTTTGAGAGATCTTCATAGAGAATAGACTGATCAAAATCAATCTTGGAATGAAAAGGATGAAGGAAAGGACAACTACATTGCTCCACACGAGTATCAAAGATAAAAGGACTATGAAGTCTGTCTCTTGAAGGATATGCTTTCTCGTATTCTCAACAAGGTTGAAGGTTCAGACAAAATTTTTAAAGAAAGGAAGGAAGATGTGTTGAACCTATGCAACAGTGTTACCTTGCTTTCTATCATCATTAAATAAGTGAGACGCAGAATGTCGTGTTAAGATGTTGTCATGATCAAGGGATATCTTCTAGTAGCTACAAGATGTACATGAAAAAGTAGGGGTCTCATACAAGCCTCATGTCATATTTATTACATATGATTCTTTGAAATAGTACGGAACTGTACTATCTCCCATGGTCATTTTGTAATACCCCGAAAATGATTTAGCTGAATCTAGATCCTAACGTGGCTATCATTATGGTATTAGGTCCTAATATTGTGCAAAAATGTGGGTTAGAGGCAGTAGCTATGATTTTATGTGCATTAGAAGTCAATCGTCAAGGGACTGCCAAGACGTTCTTACGACTAAGTCTCTAGGTGCCTCATATGTGGTTATATGTGTTTATGTGTGATGCATGAACATAAATGGTTCTTAAATAAGTTTATATGGTTTTTAAAGTCAGTGTGTAAATTTTGTCGATGTTTGGAATTCAAACATCGAACAAATTCCATGATGTTTGAAAGGTTTGCCTTGAAACGACCATGTGTGTCTATGTATGTTTCGTCGAGTTTTACGTCTTCGTTTTGAATTAAACTCATGTGGTAGGTCCTAACATAATAAAGATCGTTATTTTATTGTAAACGTTTAATAATACATCGACAAGGACAAACCAAGTGTCCTTGAAGAAGGACAAAAACTTGATATGAAGATTGTCACACGCAGGCCCCAAAAGGAGGAGGCATTGATGGCTTGTGGGCCAATCAACGCCCCGTCGATGGGTGTAGTCTTCAGGGATATAATATTGGGTGATAAGGGAATACTTTAATATCCTCTTAACCTATCTTAGGTATCCATCACGGCTTGTGCATGGGCTTACGCCCCATCGATGGGCAAGTAGTCTGTGAGGCAGTTTTTTGCCATCTTTCTATAATGTTAGGGGTGAAGTTGGGATTTAACACAAATTCTTTTAAAAATAGGATCACAATTATTTTTTGTTTTTTATGGGTATTTTAAGAGAATATAAGTCATTAAACTCTCATTATAACCCTAATATCTAAATAAAAACCCCTTACCTCCTAAAGTATCTCCGAAAACCTTTATGTCATTTCAGAGTGATAATTGGAGTGTGAAGGTCATTCTTCAATGGATTTTATTCTTCAATTAGCTTTAGGTTATTAAAATAAGTTATTGTATTTCTTCATCTCAGTCTCTTTTTCACCTTGATCCAATTTCAAAGATGATTTTCAAAGATTTCAAAAAGATGAAAAAGTCCAATTTCCACTCTAAGTCATGAGTTCATGCACAAATGGTTTCGAAATGTTTATATATGATATAATTTATGTGTATTGATGTTTTCAAATAAAATTATCCATGAAACATTGATCTTATCAAATCCCTAAATTTCACTAATATGTGGGTGGATTGATTGTTCATTCATATTCATGAATTTAGGTGTAGAATGTTATGGACATTTGATTCATGTATGGATTATATATGAATTGTGTATATGATGTTTCAGCTTGATTAATTGAGTAATGGATAATCATAGATCTATTGTATGCTAAACTTATAGAATTCATATTGACTTTAGGCTTATGATTTCTAAAGAAATTTTTTATGGGCTTTCTAATGATGCAGTAATTATATTCAATTGATATCTAGGTTGTATTATATTGATATGCATGTAATTAATTGATGTAGTTTCACTGATTATCGATATAATTGTATTGATTTTTTGGTTATGGCCTTGCGTAATAGCCTTGTAATATTGAATTCGATGATTTAGCCTTGAATCAATGTGGTAATATGGAGTGGTATATGCTGACCTAATTCCTTTATTTTGCTGTTAATTAGACTTCAAATATATTATGATTTGTACGGTGCACTTATGATGGTGCTTTTATGTTCTTTACTTTAAATTGACATGGCCTTGTCGGCGTTACTTTATGCAATATGATGATCATGGTCTAGTCGGCACAACTTGAAGTACTATGATGTTTTGTATAGTTTTTTTATATGAAGTATGAGTATATATATCTATATGTGAAGGAATATAAAATTATGTGTTCTAGTTATGTATGTTAGAAAATCATGTAAAGTATAACTATGAGCTTCTATGTGTAGTCTTAGGGTTGATGCTTGGTTGTTTCTTAATGACTATATCAGTCTATAATAGTAATGTTGATGATTATATGGTAGTGTAGGATGACTTAATGAAGATAATGGTTATTCCTATGTGCTTATAGAATGAGTAGCAATATGTGTTTAGGTGAAGTATGTGGTGTCTTCTTTTGATTAACTCGTGTCCCTTACTTGATGCGTATATGAAAATGAATATATGATGTCTTGACTAAGGATGATTAAGTATCTTAGTGTCGAATCTATGAAAGATATATGAACTTGAATGATGTTAAGAGGGTGTTTTATGTGAAACCTTGAAACTAGTGGCAAGGTTATGTATATTGAAGTCGAAATTCGTAATGGTATCCTTCAAAGTAACGGATGATAGACTTAAGGTTGATTTGATGGAAAGGCATCTTATCATACCTTAGGAAACTCATAATCAACTTCTTGTCGCCATTGGAAGATAGCTCAAAGATGACCTCTCTAATAGGGTAAATGTGTTTAGGTTATGAACTATTTATAAAACCCTCTTTTGTTAACCTTTATTATGAATTACTCTATGAGAAAGAAGGATAGCACTGAGTATGGTAAGGTAAGTATTTCTACATAAGTTCCAGAGAAGATTAAAAAACATGCCCTTCATATTCCTTAACCATTTGCCTACACGGGATATTTCATAGTTCTACCCATGGCAAATAGAACACGCTTATCAGAGTAGGTTACAGCTCACCCTTACATGAATGTCTAACAGGGTCTATGTCAGTTAATGCCTATTCTCATCATGTGGGATACCTATTAGCATTTGAGAAGTTCTATGAAGTTTAGGTTTTGGTAAGGGACGTTATCTATACATTGCAGAATAGTCTTTGTATCTATTATTAGGAGTCCCTAGGTCTTGTATAATACCATTACATGAATGTTCTTTATATGATGAATGTCTCCTTATGAACTAATGAGTATAATCACACAAGATAAGGAAGTATGTTAAAATGAAGTATGACGTATGTACAGTTATTAAGGGTTGTCTCTTTAACGTGTGAAGTTGCCATAGGAATGGTAAATTCTTATATTACCTAGATAAGTCTTAAGAATTACTCTTATTAGGTATGTTGGTTGATAATGTGAACATGATCTAAGACTTATTAATCATAAGGATTATTTAGGTAATGTTGAAGAGGTCACTATTGACGTTATGTTATTGATTTACTTGAGTAAGTCATTTCATAGCCTTTGGAAGAGATTTTCATATCACCTATGAGCTAATGTGTTAAATGAGAATGATTCTATCTTAGGGGTTCTTATACAACTCTGAAGTTTATGTAAGGGATTGTATGGACTGTCACTTCACAACTTACTCAAGTGAAAATTATTTTCACCTTGGTAGAAGAATTTGATGTTCTTATGTTGATATCTCTTAAGTGTTCATGTGACTCATTATATGTAATATTGAGTGTCGTTTAGTTACATCTAGAGAGGGTGTACATGAAGTTTCTCTTTGTGTGAGTAAAATTAATCTTTGGATAGCTTTGATTGATAAGATTCCATGCTAAACCAGGTTTAAAGTGAAGTGAAGAAACTTCACTTTAATAGTGAATTGAGTTCATTGTACACTAAAGTGAGTCTTTTGTAATGTTTGCTAAAAATGTGACTTTTTACTTAATTGAATTCTTATGCATTTCTCAGTTGTTAAATTTTGTTCTTATGCTAATTGTATGCTCTTTTAAAAGAAATTCATTAAAAGCATGACATTTACTTATTGTCCCTTTTTTTATGATTTTATGCATGGCTTCCATACTTAGTACATCTAATGTCCTTACCCCTTCTTCTTCTTTTTGACTAATGTTTAAGGAAATGAAATCTTGATTTGACATGAAGGATGGATAGGTTTCTAAGGGTTGAAGATGAAGTATTGGTGAGTCCTCATAAATTCAAGGATAATATCACATGATCCTTAATGTCTTCAGTCTTTATTTCATGTCTTGTATGGTAATAGTATCATGAATTGTAAACTATAAAGTCTAGATGGTTGAATGAGATGTTTTGTAGTTCTAATGTTTTAAATAAAAGTCTTCCGCTGTCATGACCCAAATCGGATTGCGACTGGCACACACACTTACCCTACTGTGTGAGCGAACCAACCAATCTAAACCTTAACATTTCAATATAATATCAACAGAAAGTAATGCGGAAGACTTAAACTCATTATAAAATCAATAACTATTATTATCCCCAAAATCTGGAAGTCATCATCACAAGAACATCTACCAAAAATTACTAAATCTAAGAGTATTCTAAAAGCTAAAAAAATATATATAAGAAACTAGTCCATGCCGGAAGTTCAAGGCATCAAGACTTGAAGAAGAAGATTCAGCCCAAGCTAGAAGCATTAGCTCACCCTGAATTTCCGATGTAGTAAAGACTGGCTTGAATTACTGTTGAGTTGAAGACGACGGCACGTTTTCTGCACTCCACAAATAATAAAGAAGAAAACATAAAAGTAGTGGTCAGTACAAAACACGGGTATTGAGTAGATATCATCGGCCAACTCAAAATAGAAAACAGTATATATTAAGCAATATCATAAAATCAACTAATATCCTTAGCATGCAGCATTTACAGTTACCATAACCCTTGGTTACAACACCACGAAAATGAATGAGGACTCACGCATCCTCATCATACTAATTTGGGAATTAGGTTCATTAGATTGAATATATTAACATCTTTAAAAATTCATTATCTTTATTCCCCTCGTGTCGGTACGTGACACTCCGCTCCTCAATATACTATCCTGGTGTCGGAAAGTGACACTCCGATCCTCATATACTATCCTGGTACCGGAACGTGGCACCCGATCCATATTCTATCCTTGTGTCGGAACGTGACACCCGATCCATATTCTATCCTGGTACCGGAACATGGCACCCGATCCATATTCTATCCTGGTGTCGGAACGTGACACCCGATCCATATTCTATCCTTGTACCGGAACGTGGCACCCGATCCATATACTATCCTGGTGTCGGAACGTGACACTCCGATCCTCATATACTATTTTGGTACCGAAACGTGGCACCCGATCCCCTAATCTCACTACTTTCATTCATCAAGCCTTCTTTTATACCAAGGCATCATCATGAACAAAGTAGATTAGGGTTTCTTTTCAAGATTTGGGATTCAATAGCTTCATCATGCTTATTTATTCATAATTACATAATCACATCATTCATGCAAGCATACAATTAAGCATATAAAAGGTTTACAATACTACTAACACATATCATTCGCTATTAAGAGTTTACTACGAATAGAATGAAAACCATAACCTACCTCCACCGAAGATTAGTGATCAAGCAAGCGAATTTTCTCCAAGGGGATGCACTTGGTCTAATGAAGCCTTTGTTCAACAACTCTTGAAGTTGTGCCTTTAACTCTCTTGACTCCGCGGGAGCCAATCTATAAAGGGGTATAGAAATGGGGCGAGTACCCAGTTCAAGCTCAATACAGAAATCAATATCCCTATCTTGTGGTATACCAGTAAGATCTGCAGGGAACACATCCCGAAACTCACGGACCACCGAAACCGATTTAATCGAAGGTACTTCGGTAGTGTCATCCTTGAGATGTGCCAAGAAAGCTAAACACCCTTTACTAACCATTTTCTTAGCACGAAGAAGGGAGATGATACTCACCGGATTGGAAGTGTAGTCACCCTCCTACACTAATGGATCTGTCCCAGGCTTGGCTAACGTCACCGTTTTAGCATTACAATCCAAGATCGCAAATTGCGGAGAAAGCCAAGTCATACCTAGAATTACATCAAAATCATCCATTTCTAAGATAACCAAATCTACATAAGTGTTGCTCCCCACAAAGTTCACCAAACAAGACCTATATACCTTTTCAACTACCACAGACTCACCCACCGGAGTAGAATCACGAATAGGCATATCAAGTAATTCACAATGTAAATTTAGACCACTAGAAAATGAGGAAGATACATAAGAAAATGTGGATCCAGGATCAAACAATACAGAAGCCATGCAATCACAAACCAGAAGATTACCTGTGATGACAGCATCAGATGCCACCGCTTCAGATCTCCCAGGGAAAGCGTAGCAATGGGCCCTCTTACCCGTCTGTCCGTTGCCCCTACCATGTTGTGATGTAGTGGCTACAGGTTGCCCATCACCTCGGCCGTTCTGGTGACCACCACGTCCTCCAGAATAACGGCCTCTACCATGACTACCTCTACCTATAACATTTGGAGGTCTGTAACTGTGTTTTGGACAATATCTCTTAATATGTCAAATCTCCCCACATACATAACACTCTCTGGGTTCATGCATAGGTCTCTCAGAGAAGTGTTGACCGGTCGGGGGTGGACCCCCAACTACAGTCTGTAGTGAAGACTGAATGGGTCGAACTGCGTAACCTCCTGAACCTTGTCCTCTAGAGTAAGAACCATTAAACTTACCTCCCTTTCAAAACTTTTTTGATGTAGTTGCCATGGTGAAGTCATCTGGCTTCACTCCCTCTACCTCTTTTACGAAGTCTACCACTTCTTGAAAAGATTTCGCTGTAGATGCTACTTGTAAAGCTGAAATCCGCAACTCTGATCTCAACCCCTTCACAAAACGGCGAATCCACACTTGTGGACTGAAACATAGTTGGGTGGCATACCGGGATAGTGCACGAAACTTAGCCTCATATGCATTGACCGACATCCTACCTTGCTCTAGGCTCAAGAACTCATCCCTTTTCCTATCCCTCAAAGTTCGGGGGATATACTTCTCCATAAACAAGCTAGAGAATGAGGCCCAAGTCATAGGTGGTGCCTCTGTTGGTTGACACTCAACATGCGAACGCCACCACATTTTGGCGTTCCCTTGAAACGGATAACTCACGAACTCAACACCAAACCATTCTAATATACCCATCTTGTGTAGTAGCTCATGACAGTCAACAAGAAAATCGTAAGCATCCTCAGATTCAGCACCCTTGAAGACTGGAGGTTTCAATTTCAAGAACGTACTGAAAATTTCATGCTGATCATTTGTCATTATAGGCCCAGTAGTCAGAGGTGGAAACGTGCCTATGTCCAATGAGGCATCCATACGAGGAGCCATAGTGGTTGCATGTTGTACCTGTGAAACCGGAGGTGTTGGTGCAGAAAACACTGGAGGTGCCTGACCTTGATCAGACAACCCACTGAGATAGGCGAGAACCTGATTGATCATCTCGGGGGTAGGTTGGGGTGGCAATCCCTCATTCTGCACTTGTTCATTTTCCCCATCCTCCCCTTCTCTTATTACCTCCTCAGTCGGTGGAGGAGGCACTGCCCTAGTATTAGATGGACTAGGTGCTCGTCCTGTTCCCCTAGAGGACGTCCTCCCACGATCTCTACCACGGCCTCTTGCCGCTGCTCATCCTCGAGCTACAGCCTCAATGGCTGGCTCAGACGCACCCTGTCCTGCCAGTGCTGGTGCTGGTGTTGGTGTTGGCATAGTCGTTGCTCTAGTTCTAACCATCTACAAAAGAGAGTGAAGGTGGTCAAATACCAATTTTTATCACCTAGATACCAATTGGAATCAAGTAGTAGCACGAAAGAAAGAATAAAAGAATGGAATTTTCCTAAAGTCTTATAGCCTCTCAAAGAAAAGTAAAGGCGTCCCCCTACCGTTCCTTAAGACTCTACTAGACTCGTTCTTGTGTGATGAGACCAACGAACCTAATTCTTTGATACCAAGTTTTTCACGACCCAAATCGGATCGCGACTGGCACCCACACTTACCCTCCTGTGTGAGCGAACCAACAAATCTAAACCTTAACATTTCAATATAATATCAAAAGAAAGTAATGCGGAAGACTTAAAATCATTATAAAATAAATAACTATTATTATCCCCAAAATCTGGAAGTCATCATCACAAGAACAACTACTTCAAATTACTAAATCTAAGAGTATTTTAAAAGCTAAAAAAAATACATAAGAAGCTAGTCCATGCCGGAAGTTCAGGGCATCAAGACTTGAAGAAGAAGATTCAGTCCAAGCTAGAAGCATTACCTCACCCTGAATTTCCGATGTAGTAAAGAGTGGCTTGAATTACTTTTGAGTTGAAGACGATGGCACGTTTGTTGCACTCTACAAATAACAAAGAAGAAAACATAAAAGTAGGGGTCAATACAAAACACGGGTACTGAGTAGATATCATCGGCCAACTCATAATAGAAAACAGTATATATTAAGCAATATCATAAAATCAACTAATATCCTTAGCGTGCAGCATTTACAGTTAACATAACCCTTGGTTACAACACCAATCACATCAATGAGGACTCACGCCTCCTCATCATACTCATTTGGGAATTAGGTACATTAGATCGAATATATTAACATCTTTCAAAATTCATTATCTTTATTCCCCTCGTGTAGGTACGTGACACTCCGCTCCTCAATATACTATCCTGGTGTCAGAACGTGACACTCCGATCCTCATATACTATCCTGGTACCGGAACGTGGCACCCGATCCATATTCTATCCTGGTGTCGGAACGTGACACCCGATCCATATTCTATCCTGGTACCGGAATGTGGCACCCGATCCATATTCTATCCTGGTGTCGGAACGTGACACCCGATCCATATTCTATCCTGGTACCGGAACGTGGCACCCGATCCATATACTATCGTTGTGTCGGAACGTGACACTTCGATCCTCATATACTATCCTTGTACCGGAACGTGGCACCCGATCCCCTAATCTCACTACTTTCATTCATCAAGCCTTCTTTTATACCAAGGCATCATCATTAACAAAGTAGATTAGGGTTTCTTTTCAAGATTTGGGATTCAATAGCTTCATCATGCTTATTTATTCATAATTACATAATCACATCATTCATGCAAGCATACAATTAAGGATATAGAAAGTTTACAATACTACTAACACATATCATTCGCTATTAAGAGTTTACTACGAATAGCATAAAAACCATAACCTACCTCCACTGAAGATTAGTGATCAAGCAAGCAAATTTTCTCCAAAGCTTTGTGTTTCCCCTTCTCGATCGTCTCTATCTCTGTCGATTCCCTTCTCTCTCTTTTTGTTCATTTCTTTTTCCTATTCCAACCCTCTTTCTTTTACCCTAATTAGTATATAATTAAGAATAAAAGATGGCCATAATGCCCCACTAATTAACTTAAGGTTACCTCTTTTAACCCCCAAGTAATTAGATTTACTAACACTAATCCACTAACTTTATAATTAAGGCAAGAATAGTCAAAAACGTCCCTTAAAACGTATCAAGAAATCTGACCCAGACTGGGATTGCGTAGTCTGTGACGGCCTGTCGTGCCTGCGACGGTCCGTCCTGCTGCCCGTCACAGAGTTCAGAGACTCAATTTCTCTGAAGGGTCTGTGACGGTCCGTTTCACCTGTGACGGTCCGTCCTGCCATTCCGTCACGAAGTTCAGAGAGTCGATTTTCAGTACCCAATTTCAGATTTTCTAATTGTTTTGAAACGAGACCCTGCGACGGTCCGTCGTGCCTATGACGGTCCGTCGTGGGGTCCGTCGCTTCTGCCAGTTTTCCATAATTGAAGTCTGCTGCCCAAAACGACTAAACAGGTCGTTACATTCGCTTGCGTATTGTTTATGAAGGATTTCTTCGTGTGTGAAGAAATTTTTAAATTTTTACTCATTTTAGTTATTTTTATTATGCAATGAATGAACCGAGAGACTTAGATGAAACTTCTTGAAGTCTCATTTTCCATGTTACATTGCAAGGATACTTTGACTTCTTGGGTATACTTGTGGGATGTGACAAACTTGGTATCAGAGCATAAGGTTTTGAAGTGTCTTAGTTTTTTCAAGAACCACATCTAGTAGAGTCTTATTTATAATGTGAAGAGCTCCATATTATAAATAGGAGGCTATAGGGTGCAAGGAAAAGTTTCACTTCTACATTAATCTAATCGTCCCTACAGGGTGAATTTATGAAGTTTGGGTTGAGGGAGAGAAAAGATTAGATGTGACTTGTTTGAAGAGGTGTGATAGTTGGTGTTTTTGACACTAGATTGGATTGGTTACCTTTTGAAGGGTAGTGAAGTTTGAAAGAATTGTAGGATATAGTATAAGAATATGAAGGATTGGTTGTTAAGATAGTTTGATGTTGCTAAGATTCAAAACCTATGAAGGGAGGTGATGGGATTTGAAGGAGTAAAGGTGAGTTCTCCTAGTAGGGGAGATGTAGTGATTAGATAATGAGGCCTTTGGGAGTATTTAATCTCCATGAGATAGACTTGGGTGAGAAAGTATTTGTATGTTTTAAGGTTCTTTGAGGGAGTTCCTCATTGTAAAATGTTATGTTGACCTTAGAATGGATTTCTCCTAAGTGGGGGAGTATGGTAAAGGGTAATATTCGTTAGGAGTGAGGTTTCCTTAACCTTTCATCATATGTTTGTTCAAGCCTATGTAATAAATTTCCTGGTAACTTGGTTTTCGAGGAGTCTGTTGTGGAGGATCAGTTCCGAAATTTCTCATTATGATGTGCAAGTTTGGTTTATGTTTTGTTGAAATTGAATTTCATTAACTTCTTGTGTTGTGTAGTTTATGAAGACATAATTATGTTGTAAAAGATGTTTATATGATTCTACCTTGTATAGTAACATGTCTATATCATAAATTGCCTAGAAATTGCAATTTTGAAAAATTTGCTCAAATCACAGTAATGACAATGTCAATCCATTGTGAATTTTTTTTGAAATTTGAATAATTTATTTGTTGTTCTAAATATTTATAATGTGGTTAGAACTGATGTATATAAGTATGATATTGAATATAATATGAGATTTTGGTATTTCGAATGAAGCATGTGCGTTTTATAGCGTGATGAGTTATAAAATGGTTTCTAGGTTCTTGATGTGTTGTGATTCTCTTAATTAGATCAAAACGTACGTTTTTCTTGATTGTATGTTAAATGTAATGTTTATAAGTTTCTAATATAATCCTTACTATTGGAAGTGTTCGGAGAGTGACAAGTTCCATTTGTGGACGAATGTTATCCAAGTGGGGGAGAATGTAAGACCTTGAAAATTACATAGGTGAAGCTATAGCCTAACGTGGGTGTGATTATTGTCTAAGGTTCTAATTTTTTGTATAATGTTGATTACAGTAAGTATCTAAGTGTTTTGGTGCACTAGAAGTCAAACGTCAAGGGACGACAAAGACGTTCGACGATAAGTCACCTTAGTGCCTCATATGTGGTTTTATGTGTTTATTTGTGATTAATGAGTTCATATGGTTCTTAAATTAGTTTATGTGGTGTTTAAAGTCAGTTTATAGAGTTAAGTGAAGTTTGGAGGACAAACATCCATGAACGTCCATGATGTTCGAAAGGTTTGCCTTGAAATAACCTTGCGTATACTTGTATGTTTCGTCGAGTTTTACTTGTTTGTTTTGGATTAAAATTATGTGGTAGGTCCTTAACTCAAATAAAATTGTATTTGGATTGGAAAAGTCAGGATAAACATCCCATGAACCAACCAAGGGTCCTTGAGCAGAACCCAAACTTGTTGTCAAGACAATTCCAGGAAGGCCCCAAACGACGGAGGCATCGATGGTTCGTGGGCCTATCGACGCCCCATCGATGGGTGTAGTCTATAGGGAATTAGTCTTGGGCGATGAGGGTATCCTTGAAAAGACTATGACCCAATGACGGTTTCCAGTATGGTTCATGCATGGGCTTATGCCCCGTCGATGGGCAAGTCGTCTGTAAGGCGGTTTTCTGCCAGCATTCTGTAATGTTAGGGGTGAAGTTGGGATTTAATCCCAAGACTTTTAAGGATATGATGACGATTATTTTAAATATTTATGGGTATATTAAGAGTATATAAGTCATTAAAGTCTTATTATCACCCTTACATATCCCTTCCCTTCTAAAGCATCTCCAAAAACATCCATGTGAGTTCAAAGTAAAGATTGAGGTTGAAGATGGGTCTTCAATGGAGTTTCTTGTTCAATTACCTTTTGATTTTTCAAATAAGTTCTAGGATTTCTTTATCTAAGGATTTCTATCACCTTAGACTTAATTTCAAAGATGATTTTGAATGATTTTAAAAAGATGAAAAAGTCCAATTTCTACTCTACGTTTTGGGTTCTTGCATAAATAGTTTCCAAAGGTCATGTGTAATTGATTATTTTCCAATGAAATTATCCATGACCCGTTTATCTTCTCTGATATTTGAATATCACTAACTATGGTTGAATTGATCATGATTTCAAATTCATGATTTCCAGTGTATATTGTTATGGGCTTTTGATTCATGTATATATTTTTTATTTATGATGTATAGTATTTTTAAGTTTGATAATTGAGTAATGGATATTCTAGATATATTTCATGATAAGGTAATTGAATTGATATTGACTTAAGGCTTATAATTTCTAATGAAATTTTCTATGGGCTTTCTAATGATACAATAATTATATTCAATTGATATATCGTTTTTATTAGAGTTACAAGTATGTAATGAATTGACATAGTTTCATTGATTATCCATATAAATGTCTGGAATTGTTTGTTATGGCCTTGGTTAAGGTCCTTATGATATTGAATTGGATGATATAGCCTTGAAATCGAAGTGGTAAGATTGAGTGGGGTATGTTGTACTAATTCCTTTATTTTGATGTTAATTTGACTTCAATTATTTTGGGATTGGTATGGTCCACTTATGGTGGTGGTGTTATGTTCTTTACTTGTAATTGACGTGGCCTTGTCGGTGTTACTTCATAGAATATGATAATCATGGTCTTGTCGGCACTACTTGAAGTATTATGATGTTTTGTATAGTTATTTTATGTGAAGTGTGAGGATATCTATCTATATGTAAACGAATACTAAAGTATGTGTTCTTGTTATGTATTTCAGTAAATCATGTATACTATTACTATGAGCTTCTATTTGTAGTCTTAGGGTTGATGCATGGTTGTTCCTACTTGACTATATGAGTCTATAATAATAATGTTGATGATTATATGGTAGTCTATACGATGACTTGAAGACGATAATGGTTATTCCTTTGTGCTTACAGAATGACTAGTAATATGTCTGAAGTTGAAGTATGTTTGGTCTTCTTTTTGTTAACATGTGTCCCTTACTTGATTGTTGTATGAAAATAAATATATGATGTATTGACTTAGGATGCTTAGTATATAACACTACAATGTATTAAAGTTATGTGACCTTGAATGATTTTAAGAGGCTCTTTTATGTGAGACCTTGAACCTAGTGGTAAGGTTATGTATATTGAAGACAAAAGTAGTAATGGTATCTTTTAGTAAAGGATGATGGACCTAAGGTTTATTTGCTGGAATGGAATCATATCAAACCTTTGGGAAGTCATATTGAGCTTCTTGTCGCCATAAAGAGGTAGCTCTAAGAGGACCTCTTTTGTAGGGTAAATGTTATTGGGTTATGAACTTTTTATGGAAACCTCATATGCAAACTTTTAATGTTATTTACACTATGAAAAAGAAGGCTAGCACCGAGTGAGTATGGTAAGGGAAGTAGTATTAGTTAAGTTTAAGAGTAGGATATAAAGAACACCCTTCATATTCCGTAACCATGTGCCTACATGGTATGTGTCCGAGTTCTACCCTTCGAAAGTAGAACACCCTCATAGGAGTAGGTTAGAAATCAAAATTCCATGAGCTTCTAACATGGTCTATGTCTGTTAATGATTACTCTCATCATGTTTGATAACTATTGGCATTTGAGAAGTTTTACAAAGTTTAGGTAAGGTATGGGACACTATCTAGACATTGCACAATGGACTTTGAAGATGCTATTTGGAGTCCCTAAGTCTTGTATAAGACCATAACTTCAATGTACTTTACGTGATTAATTTTTCTCGATGTACTAATGAATATTATGACTCAAGTTAAGGAAGTTTGTTAAAATGAAGTAATACTTATCTAGAATAATTAAGGGTTGTCTAGTTAACGTCTGAAAGGGGCATAGGAATGGTCACTTCTTATCTTACCTAGATATGTCTGAAGTATGACTCTAGTATGGGAAGTTGGTTGATTTTGTGGACATTATCTATACCTTAGGTAATCTTAAGCATTATTCACATAATCTTGAAGAGGTCACTATGAATATTATCTTCTTTATTTACCTAAGTAAATCTTTTGATAACCATTGGAAGGAGAATATCATATCATCTACGTGCTAATGTGTTAAATGAGAATAATTTTATCCTAGGGAGTCTATAGAATCTCTCAAGTGTGTTTGTAAGGGTTTTTATGGGCGGTCCCTTCACAACTCACTCAAGTAAGACTTAGAGTCACATTGGTAGAACAGTCTCATGTACTTATGTCTCTATCTCTTAATTATTTATTTGACTCATTATAAGTAATCTTGAGGGTCGTTTAGGATCATCTAGAGAAGGTGTATGGGCGGTCTCACTTTGTGTGACTTAAGTGAATTTTAGTATAGCATTGAGTAAGAATATTAAATGCTAAAGGGGGTTTAAAGTCAAATGAAGGAACTTCAGTTATCTTTTGTGTTTCTAAGTTGTGAAATGTTGTTCTTATGCTTGTAGTATAATGTTTTATCGAAATTGATGAAAAGCATGCAATTTACTAAATATCCCTTTTTCATGGTTTTTACATAGCTTCAATACTTAGTACATCTAATGTGCTAACCCCTTCTTCTAGTTTATGACTAAAGTGTAGGGAAATGGAATCTTGATGTGCCACGAAAGAATGCTCGGTTTCTAAGAGTTGAAGATGAAGTAATTATGTGTCCTCATCTATTCGAGGACAATATCCACATGTTCCATTATATCTTAAGTCTTTGTTCAATGTCTTGTATGGGATTAGTCCAAATTTTTGTTAACCCTAAAGTCTAGATGGTTCAATAACATGTATTATAGTTCAAATGCTTTAAATGAAAGTATTTCTCTTGCATATTGTTTTTGAAAGAGTTATTCATGTGTGAATAAAATTTTAAATTTTTACTTATTTAATTTATGTTTATTGTGCAATGAATGATACGAGAGACATAGATGAGACTTTTACAACTCTCATTTATCGTGTGACATCGCAAGGATACTCTAACTTCTAGGTTGTACTTGTGGGATTTTATACATCTAAACAATATCATAAAACAAAATAAGTTACGACCTTTTAAATCGAAAAATTAACAAATGTGTGTTACATGAAAGAAATGAAAACACAAGTACTTTGTCATGACGGGGGAGCACACCGTGGAAGTAGCATGGCATACTTGACTTCCCAAAGGTGTAATACAAGCCCATAGATGTTATTCTGTGTATTGTCATAAAAATTTAGCAGAAAATTTTGAACTTTTCATAGCATATCATACTGCTAGAACAACATTTCATATATAAAAAATATAATAAGTACTTTCAGACTTTTAATCTCATTTTCCATCATATATTCAACATCAATAGAATAGAGTAGGGACACCACCCTTAACAATATAAAATACTACTATAGACTATTACTTAATTTTAAATAAAATCTCGCACTTGGAAATGCTTGAATCTTACAGATCCGTTTTCGTGCTTCAGAAACATCTATCAAGCTCTTCACTCTAAGAGACATCCTTTAGCCACCACCACCTAAACTTTGTGTAAAATATGAAGAAGAATCGTATTAGTACAAGAATACACTCAGCATAGCAACCTTGCAAAGAAATACTTTTAAATAGAACATTTAGTCAGAAATCATGCATCATGTCTTTCATTAAAACTTCGTGAACATAAGCACAATATAGTTAACATACCTCATGTATACATGTACAATAGTCATAACATAATATAAAGCCATATATCATATTTAAGGCTCATTAATCATTTTCATTGAATTATCTTTCATTTAGCTTAACTCCTTACCCCCAAAGTAACACATTAGTAATACTTGGTGCAATGCATGAATAGTGTCCCATAAAACCATAAACACTCAAGTACCATCCAATAGTCACCAAGGTGAACGTTCATACAACCTTCATTTACTCAAACGTATATATTTATAGAAACATAGCATATCATAAAACACCTACTTCGCATATGACCCAACACAATTACGGAGGCTCACATAAGACTCATTTTATTATAACTTCTTAATTATAACCCATTTAATAATGATACTTATTCCAAGAAAACGTGAAATTGAACACTACCAATATCATAATGAAGAGTAATAGTCATCATACATATATAGATAGTTCATTTCATCAACACATCAAGTATAACCAATAGCATGCATATTAAGTATGACTTTCTCCATACATTCAGTATGACAACCATCATGCATATTCATACAAGTAGCCCAATACTACAATGTGATGCATAATAGTCTTATGCATATACATATACATATAGAATCCCCTGCAAGAGTTACTAGTGAACTTCATAGATAAAAGTCACATGCGCTCAGCTACAATAAGCACTGTCTCTTAGGTATTCCTAGTAAAGGTTCATCGTCTTACTTCCACAGCTCATTTTACTCTACGGAAACATCAACTCAACCGACATGAGTCCATGTGGGATAAACATTGAATAAGGTATCATTGAAGCCCACACCTAAGAGGTGCTCTATTATAAAAGGTAGAACATGAAAATCATGCTACAATTTAAGTCTATCAACTTTCTAGGTCCTATGGGTACATCATATTTAAGGAACATGGAGATGTGTAATTGAAACACTCTTTATGCCATTTTGAATTATAGTTTCAACCACATGAGATTATTTGTGAACCTACCTTCCTTTTTCTGTAGGGACATCTCTCATTATCAAATTTCATACGGTGATAAGCTAACTTTCCATTTTTGAAAAGCGTTAAGGCTTTATTAACATTTCTTGATAAAAATGGCCGTTTGGAGATTAACCCCCAACCCCCCCACCCCCCCCCACACACACATATATATATATTCATATATCGTAGGTGAGTGATAACAATTTCCTTTCATCAAAACCTTATTCATGTGAGAATAATCTTTCACATGATCACGACACATTAATAATATAGTCTAGTTTAACATACAATTGAGTAATACCTTCTAAAAAACTCTATTTTACTAGATTATCATAACATTCTTCATTAATAGTTTCATGTGTGTTTAGGTGTACATATATGAGCAAACCTTTCGCAGAAACACATTTAGCCACCACATATTCATAGTTCATTGCATCAAAACATTATATCATAACATGGTATTAAGATGCATAAGAGATCATTTCTAGTATCTGATAATCATACGTTCATGGCTCATGTATATAAAGGAATCACCCTAGTAATTATCCTATAAATGTACATATGTGAAATGCATAGATAAAATCCCTTACCCTTACCTATGCTAGAAAACCTATAGATTCATCTTAGTAAAGATGCTACTTCATACATTCATGATCATGAAACACTTATAGTTATGAATTAGATTTCTGTGTGTACATATTGTTCATCATATTCACATAAGAGCAATAAAAACCATCTTCAAGGATTACAACCTCTACACCATAGCATTCAGGTGAAATACAACTCACACATAAATAATATTAGGCACTATAAACCACACATCCACATTATATCACAGTATACAAGAAAATCTTCAATCATCGAATGTAGACTCCTAACATGCATATACAAGATATTCATATTGGGGTACACAGGTAGGGGTTTTCTTGTATGGCATTGATCACAATTAAACTTATAGAGCATACCTAACCCTAGCACAATCATTCACATCATCTTAACATTACCAATACACCCTAGATCATATACTAGAATGGAAGAGTAGGCATATACCCTCATATGTATGATCATCCTAACTACAAAATAGAAAACATCAATTTTACTTCAATTCCATGATCATAACATGTAAGGATGTACAAGAATGTAAATACCAACACCATAAGTGGACAATACAACAAAATGTCAATTCACGCACCATAGGCTAGGTACTAAGTCAAAGTACTAATTCTCCAAGCTTTGATCATGGTAGATTAATTACCAATAACTTATAACAACTTTACATATATAACAATAGCAATTAACAAAGTAACATAATAGAATCACAATCTCATCAACATCTAAATAGGATCACAAGACCCACATTATAGGCTAAATTAGAGATCGCAGAAATCATGGGTTCTTCAAGGAATTAAATTGAATTAAACATAAAACAATTAATTAATCATATGTATCATTTGAATGTCTTTTAAAATTTTTTTACAATAAACCCATGGCTATATTGAAATGTAGTGAATTGTTACCATGAAATCTATTTGAAAAACCATTGAAAGAACTACTAAGATGGAAGATTAACTAAGAATCAAGGATTAAAATACCTTACTACATGTGAATCCCACTAAATTTTGGAGAATAAATCATTAGAATGCATCCAATAGCTTGTTGTCCAATGGAAATTCTAGAGATAGTTTGTTTTTACAGAGAAAAGTTTATATTTTGAAGAATGAATTCTGAATGGGGTTTTCTTATACATATTAAACTTAAAATACCTTACATTGTACAAAATAACCACCCATAATTTATTTTGAATGTCAGTGAATTTCTCAATTGTACCCTTACATTGCAGCGCAGAAGAAAATACCAGTGCAGGCCCAAACAACGTGCATGGCGATAGACAGTCGATAGAAGGATGGGACCGTCCTTAATTCCATCATTTTTACTTATATCTCAGTTTAAGAAGCTCAGCTCCCACGTCAAAAAGTAAATAAATGCCTCAAATTGATTGACCGTTGTTCAATGCACAAGGTGTAATTTGCATGCGTCGATTAACACTGCCAACTACACATAAAATAAGCAATGGCACACTAGAACACACTAGAACACACTAGCACACCTAAAAACTAACTTTCAAACATTTATGTCGTTCTTGGACGTTTGAATTCCAAACTCGTTCAAATCAACTGTACAGGTTGTAAAAAATTATATACATGTTATTAAGACTTTATGACACATGTGAGGATCTAGATACCGTAGTTAATTTTAAGGGTCATGACATGCTTGTCCTCAATCAATGAAGACGTACCACTAAGTCTTAGAAAATCTCAAATTTAATCTTTATCTATAAAGAATCAGTCATATGCCGAAACCTACACTTGTGGAAAACATTAAGAGATATGGGTTGGCACATTTAAGTACTAAGTATTATATCTAAGTAAAAATCATACTTAAAATGGACGTTTAATTGAAAATCATACTTTTTCTAACTTTTTGACAAAACATGATGAGCATAAGAATAAGAGGCATATTATACAAAGACAAACAACATACATTTCCTTTCATCACATTAGAGACATATTAAACATATTACCAGTTTTATAAAATTAAGCCATAACCTAAAGTAACCCTCAAGCTATACTTTATGCAATGTATGAGTGGTGTCCAATACCACTATCTACACAAAGTATTACCTCTAGGTCACCAGAAGTGAACTTACCATTCAACCTTTACATATTTATATAATGTTGATACACAAGCAACACAAACTCTTCATAAGTCAAGTCAAGACATAAGAACCATCATCTAGGTGTACTATAAGTCATACTTGTGGAATATATAAGTAGGATACAATACTACTACTAACACTAAGTACTTCTTTTGAGTCACCCTAGACAAGTCACCTTCATATTCTTAAGTCGTTACAATGAAGTATATCACGATATAATCATAAGTATAGAATGAATTATTACATTGATTACATGAACCAATATTTTTCATTTGCTTTATTTGTAATACTTTACTTAATTAGACATTAAACCAACATTCACATAAACATCATCAGAAGAGCACATTCTTTTATTTTAACATTATGAAATAAATTAAAACACCATGACTACTCTTAAAGACTACCAGTGAAATGCATTCATAGCATTTCATAGAACTACCCACACGAAGTAGTGATTTCTTAAGAAGCTATAAATAATTAACATTCATACTGCTGGTAAGCCTTAACCGACATATACTATGTGTGCAATTCATAGAATCTTTGTGTAACCTTCAATGGATAAGGGATTACTTATCGCCCAATGTTGGAACATTGTTTTTAGCTTAGGTGGATCCACTAGCTAGGCATATATGTTAACATAGTTTAAGTGATGATGATTGCTTCTGGATAACCTATTCTAACCTCTCATTTTGGTAACCAAACAACATATAAAATAAGCGAAGGACACTAGAACACACTAGAACACGTAAAGACTAACTTTCAAACGTCTTTGTCATTCTTCAACGTTTGACTTCCAAACCTCTTCAAATCAATATAAAAGTTGTAAAACACATTACTTACATTTTATTAAGCCTATATGGAACATGCGACAATCTTGATTTCATAGTAAATTTTGACAGTCATGACATGCTTGTCCTCAATCACTAAGAATATACCACTTAGTCTTACAGAATCTAAAATCTAATCTTTAACTATAGACAATCACTCAAATGTCGGAACCTACAGTTCTAGAAAATAGTTAGAGATAGGGGTTGGCTTATTAAAGTACTACGCATTATATCTAAGTAAAAACCATACTTAAAATTGATATTGAATTGAAAATCATGCTTTTTTGAATTTTTGATGAAACATCATGAACATAAAAATAAGAGATATATTATTCAATCATAGACAACATACAAGTTCTTTAATCACATTAGAGACATATTTAACATATTACCAATTTGATAGCATTAAGACATCACCTAAATGAACCCTCAATATGTACTTTATTTAATGTATGAGTAGCGGCACATACAACTATCTACACTAAGTATAACCTCAAGGTCACTAGAAGTGAACTAACCATTAAATCTTTCCATCTTTTGAGAATGCTCATACATAGGATACATAAACCTTTCTTAAGTCACGTTAACACATAAGAACTACCATTTAGGCAAACTATATGTAATTCTTGTGAAACATGTAAGTAGGATCCGTTACTACTACTCACACTAAGTACTCCTTTGGAGTAACCGTGGAAAAGGAACCTTCATATTCTTAACTTATGACAAGGAAGTTACTCAGAATATAATATGAAGTATTGCATGATTTATTACATTGATTACATGATCCAATATTCTTCATTAGCTTCATTTATAAAACTTCCCTTAATTAGACATTATACCAACATTTTCATAAACATCATCATAAGATAACATTCTTTTAATTTTACATTATGCCATAAATTAACACACCATACATACTCTCATAGAGTACCTATGAAATGCATAGATAGAATACCATAGAACTAGACACACCAAGAAGTGATTTCTTGAGAAGCCATAATACATTAACATTCCTAGTTCTAGTAAGCCTTAACAGACATACACTATGTGATCAATTCATGGAATATTTGTGTATCCCTCACTAGATAAAGGATTTTTTATTGGCTAAGGTAGGAGCATTTCTTTTAGCTTAGGTGGATCCACTACTAGACCTATATCTGAATATAGTTTAAGTGACGAAGATTGCTTCTACATAACCCGCCTCAGCTCATGAATGAGCACACATCTCAAGAGATTTCTCCTAGATACCCCACCTTAACTAAGAGATGAGCACCCATCTTAAGCCATATTTACTAAGTGTTTAGCAATATACCACACAAAATACTTAACATTCACAACATTAGTTAATTATTATGATATAATAGGTTGTTAGTAGATACTCCACCTAAACTCATGGTTGAGTGTCCATCTCAAATCAAACACTAATATAATGGATAGCTCATAGATTCCAATATAAGAATATCCTTTCATCTTAAATAACAATGTCATAAGAATGTCCTTCCACATGTTGTAATTAATATTCATTAGAGAATTATTGAGGATAGAATTGCAATAAGTACTTCATCATTAATATTATCATAGAAAACACCATCATTAGTCATTCGCGAGTTTGTGTGAGTATGTGAGAACAACATTTCACATGTATCATCATCATTAATATTGTTTAATTGAGAATATAGTTTCAATAAAAGAATTATATCATTCTAAACATGATCATAACACTTTAAATTTGATCACACACGTGTACTTTAGATCATAATTATACATGGATCCTTGATGATCTTTCCTTCCAATACAACTAACCAACACCCACCCATATAACAAAAATACGAAAATAGCTTAAAGTACATTCATGATTTAACATTACTTAATTATAAACATAATCAATTCATCATATATTCATGATCAATTAATTCCCAATCACAAATAACAATATATGAATATGGGGAGAAACATGATTTCTAGAAGAAATCATCATAATTCATCTTTGAAACAACAATTCGTTCACATTTAATGGAATAATTAATGTGAAAATCGTTATGAAGAGAACATATGCAAAGATTGAAAACATGGGTGTTCGAGGAAACATTGGATACTTGAAATCAACTATGAAATAGTCTCCTTCAAAGAAACTAATTTAATGATGAAGATAACCATAATGTTTGAGGAAGAACTCCATAAAAATCCCTTGAAAAAGATGAATAATTGACATTGATATCTTTAATACTTTATCTCAAATCAAGGTATTTAGTGAGAGGACTTTTGGAGGAGAGAGGAGGTCTCGAATTTGGGTTTCAGACGTAATAAATTGAAAATGGAGTTTAATACTTTAAATGTAACACTCCGGAATGTCCATGACTTAGACTAGCGCTTCACCTATTTAATAATTTTTAAAATAGTTTTTAATAAACTAGACTAATGTGATAATACTTATTTAGAAGTATAAGATAGTAAATATTAAAGGAAGACTTCGATATCGGAAACTAGAAAAATTTACCAAGTAGACATGCTTATGTCTTTAAAGATTTGAGAGTGGCGGATGAACAAGAAACCTTGTAAAATGACTATAAATGGGTAATGTAATTTACATAGGGTCAAAACGTCTAGTAAGTTACTCAAGGGACCACCCCAAGGGTCCTTTAAGAGCATCTAAATATTGCCTAGGGGGCTGCAAAAAAATCTAGTGAACGACAAAGATTTTAGGGTCATCACGCGTCGCACCCTCAGCACTTTGTGGGAAAAAAGCACCACGTTATGCGGGGACTTCACAAGGCTCACTAACTCAAGATGAATTTATAAAAAATATATTGGAAGTTCACCCATGACATGGAGCCATGTCCCTTATTCAATGGCGTTGTTTTTTAGGCAAATTGCTAAAAAACCCAATATAGTGGATGACTATATATTTGTTTTATATCAATTTTAAGTCGTTTTTATCCACTCAAGTTATTTCCCTAATTGCAACTCAAGTAACTCTAACTTCTGTCAACATTCTCTCTCTATTTTAAAGACCCCTAAAGAATACGAATGTTCAAGCATCATTAGGCCTTCAAGATCAAAATTTTTTTCCATAATTATTCATGGATTTTTAATTTATGCAAGATACTCACTCTTGGGATCCCTTTCCCGAAGATATTCTTAAAAGATTTGATTTTTATGTTTTCCAAATTATTGGTTTCACCCAATATTCTGGGTTATCTTTCAATTTTATTTATCATGATATTGCCTTGGTTTATGTTGATAGGCTATTATTATTTATTGGTTGATTCCTTTAATTGCGTAAGTATTTGACCTAGGTTCTTTTGAAGATCCATAAATGAACCATTGTCCGTAACTCTAAGTATGATATATTGCATTTCTAGATTATTAGGGATTTTGCAATTGGAAGTGTTATTGCTTAATTTACTATTATATGATGATGGTTATTTTATTATCGAATAAATGTTGAAGAATTGAGGTTGAGATCTTTAAAGAGATTCTTTGACGCCATAGGTAAGACTTCGAAGATCATGATTACTCTATTATGTAAATATTCATCTATAAACTATGTTGTTATTTAGTTGACGTGTATATGATGAAGATACGGATGTATGATTATGTTGAACGTGAGATTATGATAAAGATAAGGTTTCGGAGGATTGAAAGAAACTCTTTTGTGCTTAATAGTAATGTGATTGTTATATAATGTATTTCATATATGATGATAGTTTAGTGATTAAAAGACGAAAGAGGTTAGTCTCCTATGTTGTATATTAAGAGTTGATGATTAAGAAAGACATGAAGGCATTTTAAAAAGGGTCTTTTGATTAGCACGGAGCGAAATAGGTATTAAATGTGTCCCTTCCCAAAAGTTGAGGTAAGTTAACTAATGTTCTCACGAGATGGGTACTACCTTGTAAATATTCATACATTATTTTAGAGCAACTCTCCTAGTTCCTTAAGTATGTTTCCCCAATTGGAATACTAGCTAGTGGATCCACCTAAAATGATATGTTCATGTGATGGTCCTACCCTGAAAAATAGTGCACTGTCTTTTGGTGTAGGGTTTCGTTACATTGGATCCCATATTTTTATAAAATGGTGTGTTACCAGTTATGGCAGATATTTCCAATAAAAAAATAAATGAATGTATATGGTATATCAAAAACAGTTTAGATGTATAGAGACTCACATGTACCTAAAAAGGTTAACAATTAACTGTTTTTATATATGCATACTTCATTTGAAGTGATTAGGCGGTCAAACGTCCAAGAACATCCGATGAATTTTGAAAGTTAGCTTCGATATGTGTTAGTGTGTTCTAGTGTGCCTTGGTATGTTTTAAGTGTTGATTGATGCTAAAATTTATATATAAGGTCCTTAACCTCTATTTATTGTATTTACATTAAAAAATTGCGGGCAGAACTCCATAAGGACCATCCAAGGGTCCTTGAGAGGACCAAAGGCTGCCTAGAAACTCTTTCGTAATGGAAAGCTACACCTAAGAACAACTCCTGATACATCCATCTACGTCCCGTCAATTAGGGGAGTTTCTTCATATTTAGTTGTAGGAGCTTAAGTCCCCAGAATTGATCCTCAGTCACCATCTATAAAGAAGTAGTACGAAGCTTGTTGACAAAAGGACAGTCTGTCGACTGCCCTTTATCAATAAGGCCTGCAACTCTAGCATTCACGCTTCCATGCTAAGGGGTTAATAAGAAATTCACCCCACGTCCTAAATATACCCTAATCATTTAATTTATATATTTTTGGTATATTAAGTTAGTTAAAAACCTTAAAACTCAATTTCCAATTCATTTTTCTAATTTCACCCTTCACTGTCAAAACAAAATTTATCTAGAAACCTTTATTGGTGATGAAAGTCTAGATAATGATTAGGGGGACGATTTCCATGGATTCTGCACAATTTTTTATAGTTTGTCTCCTATGGTGATGTATGGTGATCCTCCATCCTTATATATCCATCAAACTAAAGAGTTCCTTCAAATGTTTTTAAAGAATATCCTATGATCATATTGTCTATGTTTAAATCTCTCTGTATCTATTCCTTCTCAAAATGATTTAAAAAGCATAATTATAATGATTTGATGATTATCTACTGTCTTCATGTTGATTTTTATTAAAATTTTATGATGAACGTATAATCCTTCTCAATTCTCAATGTAGACTATAATGTGGGTAATAAGATCTTGTAGATATGTTCATTGATTATTAGTTTGATTGTGTTATTGTATATATAGCTACTTTTTTTTTATTAATTGATGCTGAATTATTAGTAATTGATCTATGATGATCAAATCAATGAGATTTGGTAAGATTTCCCATTCCTCTACATTTCGATTGAATTGATGGTTGAAGTGCCCTAGTATGGCTTTTTATTGTATAGTTTACTTATAGTAACGGTGTTTAAATTGTTTTAATTAATTATATGTGTTGATAATAGTCTTGAAGGTATGTTATGACTTATGATTTTTTTTATGATGATTAGACAATGTGAAGTACTATACCTAATCTCCTAATCAAGATCATGTATTAGGTGCTAATGTTGTTTTCAAGGTTTGAATGAAGTTTTTAAGGTTAGGTTTTTTGTAAGTTCTTCTATTGATGAAGTTATAATGTGTGATCATAGCAAATGTTAGAGACTTAGATCCAATGTTGAAGGTTTCTTGTCTCCTATACTATCATGTTATGTGTATGCTATGCACGAATGTGAATTGAGATCTTTGAAGTGTGTCTGCCTCACCAATATGCTAATTTCCATTATGTGATAATGTTGTGCAATATACACACACATGATGCATGTTTATAAGTAGTATACATTCATGATGTCTATTGAAAGGATTGTTCTCACATGCACTAATTCTACTACTATGCATTTAAAGTATATTTCCATGAAGTTATTATATGTGTCTTAGCTAGGATGACTTATTAGGTGTACTACTGTATGTAAGGTATGGAACTTTGACTATACATTTCACATGTCTACCTTGATAGAATAACTCCTAGGGTGATTACACAATGTACATGAATATGAATGTATTAAGCTATGAACATGAAAGTATATGGTAGGATGTTAGGTAAATGATACGATAAAGTTTACATATGTATACTATATACATTTTTTATGTGAAAGATCTTCTCATATAAGTACCCATACACTCACATAAATAGGTATAATGAAATATGTATGATGACGTTGTCAATACGGGTTCCTTTGAAAGGTATTCTCAAATGTATTTTAAATTAGAGTATGCTTGAATATTCTATGTCCATGTGTAAGGTTTTCTCACATGATGTAGGTTGATGAAAGGAGAATTCTCATCTATAACCCATGAGCTAAGCATATGAGAGGTTAATAGTAATAAAGCCTATCTTTATGAAGTAAAGTTAATTAAAGTCTTTTCAATAAAATAAACATATCTTAGCACCCAGTGAAATTGACAAACTAGATGAAGGTTCCCCATCCTAATGCGGAAGGCTTGTTCAGCATCCGTCCCACATGAAGTACTGACTTTCCTTGAAGGGATATTCACCCTATGTTTTAAATGAGATAAAAGTTACATTGAAAATTGGTATAAAGAGGGATTCACTACACATCTCCTAGTTCCATAACTATGTCACCCCATTGAACCTAGCAAGTGATATTAACTAATATGCTAGCATGATACTCATGTTTTACCTTGTCATTTAAGATACCCTTTTTTGATATTAGACGGATGACACCAGATTCCATGTTTGGCTTACATAGTCTTACTGTTAGTTAAGGCTGTTATCTCCTTAAATAAAAATGTTCAATTGATGTAATGTGATGAGGTTTAACTAGGATAACCTAAGGGTAGTTTCTTAGTGGAGGTGAGGATGTGGGACTTTACGTATGCATTGTTCAAGTAGCTCTTGAAGGGAAAGGAGTTATATTAAAGTGTTCTATATGTATATGTATATATCCTTTGTGCATAACATTATAATATTGACCAATTTTCATGATAAAATGAATAGTATGAGTCGTATCGTGTCTATTTGAGGGAATATCACTTTACTTGTATGATGTTGGTCTTATATACTACATGATGAGGTCTTACATTTAATATGCATGATGTTGGTGTTACTTGGCGTATGTCAAAGGACCTACATGTGCATGTAGTTGATTATGGTTTTCATGTTGATGTAAGTAGTAAATGGTGTGATTGTTATCGCCTTGTGAGTTTACTAAGTATGTGTGAGGTTATGTGACTCCACATGTACATTATAATAGTAGGCTTTATGAGGAATTATGAGTAAGGTCATATTAGATCTAGTTTAAATGAAGCTCTAGTATGTCATTGATTTACTATTTCTCCTTATAGGTATTAACTAATAATAGCCTTGACTTGCATGTTTTCTCAGAATGAGTCTTATGTGAGGTACATGTATGTATTATGGTTCTTATTATAAGCTATTAATAAACATTATGTTAATGTTCACCTTTGTATCCTTAAGGTAATGATTTAGTGTGGGTTGTTAAATGGTACACTATTCATGCATTGCACCAAGTATTACTAGAGGGTTACTTGGGAGTAAGGGTCATGCAATAAAAGCATGGTTGTACAATGAATATGATAAATGTTCATCAAATGAAGTATTGTGGCTTTATGTGAATTTATGAATAATGTTTATTACTATTTATAAATATATGAAGTGATGTTTCTAGGATATGTTGTGGAATTAATAGTTTTAAATTTTCGGCTAAATTTACTTGTAACGATGCAATGAATGATTACTATAGGCTTGTATAAGACCTCTGATACGTCAAGTATGCCATGCTACTTCTAGGGGGTGCTCCCCGGTCATGACGAAATAAAATTAATAATGATAGACACTAAGTAGGGTGACCTAAAGGGTACTACATACCATAGGTAAGGGTATGAGTCATTACCTACGCATTTTACAACTTGTACTTGAAGGGAGGTCTAGGCTGATGTTCTTAAGATCTTATGTTATAATGAAATGCATAATTTTAGTTCTATATGATCTTGGTTTCATTTAATTAACAAGATAATGGTCTTAATTTCAATATATGGTGATGACTACACATGATGTTATTCTATATGAGGTTAGGTCATATCTTATGTTTTCTTTTCTAGTTTAGTTGATTATGTGGCGCTATAACACATTACATGAGTATTCCACTTGTACGCTTGGGATGGGATTTTTAATAAGGGTCTTTTTTTTATGACATGAACTCTTGAACATGAAATATTGATATGTCTGAGGGTGATGCTCTTTTTGTATATATAAACATGTATTCGTGATGTTTTTATAATTGTCTTGTACATGCTATGGTGCGTGCACGAAAAATGCATTAAAGAAAAGTTCCCTTTTGAGAATGCCTTCAATGGTTTTGATTGCATATGTTCCCATACTTAGTACATGAGGTTTGTACTAAACCATGTTGTTTATATTTCTATAATTATGCAGATTCACACCATTGAAGAGTTTTCAAGTCCATTTGCAAAGAAGACTTTGATATTTTTTAGAAGTTGTTGGTGTCTCCTCAAGTTCGAGGATGGTGCCACTAATCTAGGTTTTTAGTACTATATATAAGTCACTTGTTCCTTTCATATACTGAGACTTTAGTATAAGCCTATCCATTGGTATATTGTAATACTGTAAGGGCTATACCCAAACAATGTAATTCTCCATTAGATGGTATATGAGAGACAATATTAGACTTCTTAAATGAAGTGGATTTATTGTTAAATGAAACACATATGTAAACTTAATAAACGAGGAGTTTATGTATACTCCATAAATATAAAGTGAGAAGTCTAAGTAAAATTTATATAAAAAAGTTTTTGAGTTTCCTCATTTTCTCTACCTATGAGGTGCCATGTTGTATGCTAAGGGCTATTCTAAGGCCTCTTCTAGGACGAAGATGGTAGTTATTTTTAGGGCGTGATCCCCTGTAATAAAAATTTTACTATTAAAGCATAAGATTGACTAACCTTAGATTGATGTCTCACTAAACCACATCTTTTACACTTTTGTTCATAATTGTGAAGTGCTCCACACTTATGAATGAGGGACTATGTGATGCTTATGAAATTCTAATCTTCCTGGTATTCCTATAGTGTGCCTCAAGATCTTTAAATATATATTTCATTTTCATCTAATCTTTTTTATTGTGGTTATAGTACATGAATACAAGAAGGGATGGTGCAATAAGAGTTGAAGAAGAGATTGCTTAAACGGGAGCTCCTCTCAAAGACAACCAAGACCCTTCACAAGGCAATTCAGCTGCTTCTCAACAACAAGTTTCTTTGAATGATGAAGCTCTGGTCAATCCTTAAATCTATGACGGATAGAGACATAGGGTCGACTTTCGTTAATTTATCTCAAGCAATAATACTCATGGTTAAGTCATATCTACTGAAGTTGAAGCTATAATGGCTCAAGCAAACAAGGAAGTTGGACACTGTCCGCGGCATAATGTTAGTACCATCAGTCCTCACTTGAGGAACTTCATTAGGATGAACCCTCCTAAATTCATTGGGTCTAAGGTGAATGCAGATCCCCAACACTTTCTTGATGAGTCTACAATATTTAGTATTCTAAACCGATGACTTTATATGAGAAAGTCCAGCTAGTTTCCTATCAAATCAAGAATGTGGCTCAAGGTTGTCTCTTTAATATAGGGAAATATAGCATTGAGAGAGAGTCCAGTGAGTTGGGAGGCTTTTAGAAGGGCTCTTCTTCATAGGTTCATCCCAAGAGAAAAAATGGAAATGGAGGTGGATGAGTTTCTCAACCTTCATCAAGGATGTACGAGTGTGTTAGAGTACTCATTGAGATTCACTAATTTATCTTAATATGCCTCTTCTTTAGTGTCAAACTCGAGGAATGAGATAAACCATTTCATGACAGGAGTGTACCATGATCTAGTTGAAGAATATAGTTCGATGATGCTTCATGAGAACATGGACATTCCTCATATAATGGTGCATGCTCAACAAGTTGAGTAGAATAGACTTAACAGGAAGATAAGGGATGCTAAGAAGACATGGCCTTATGAAGAAAGTACTTCTAAGGGTAGGTTGGAATTTAAGAAAAACCTATGTTCAAAAAGAGGTTCGCCAACCAAGTTCCTTAAAATTTTTCCAAGGCTTGTAATAATAGGGTGTCTAACACTAGATCTAAAGAGAAAGAGATGGTGATTCACCAAGTTAGAAACCAACCTGTAGAAATTGTTGTAATAAGCATGTGGGTGAATGTCTAGTTGGGATGGATAGTGATTTGATTGTGGTCACATCAGGGTTTACCCCATAGACGTACCTAGCATCATCTCCCTTTTGAAGGACTAATGCTATCCTCTTAGTTTCATGTCATTACATAAATAAGTTGAAAAATTTAAAACTTTTATTATAACTACATGGAGGTTTACATAGACCTCTACATACATATAATATATATTCATACCGACTATACATAGACCCTTAATATAGGAAGTTTACATATCCTTCTACTTTTATTGAACATACATATATAAGAATATGGAATAAAGTCTCAATGATTGTCTCATCTCATACCATCAAAACTATTATCACAAATTTTGCATAGACCTTACATTAATTCAACAAGAACATGTATAGGTCGTACAAAAGTACAATATTCAAATAACAAGAAAAGAAATGATAGAGTCAAAAAGCTCATAAAAAAATCAAAAGTTAGAGGATGGCATTTCTCTCGAGAGTTGAGGACCTACAATACTTGGATGAAAAGAAGAATCCAACTCTTCAACAATGATGCCTCCCAAAACACTTCAACGAACTGAACCTAAAATGTTTGGGGAAAAGGGAAGAAAATGGGGTTAGTACTCCATACTTACTAAATATGATATCTTATGCAAATACACAAGAAAAACAATCAAAAAGGGTCTTTTAGTTAAATCATGTAACTTTACTCCTTTAAGAACTTATGCCAAACCAATAGTTAAGGAAGTCAAATGTATATCAACACTATTGAACCCATAATATCGTATACTTTATCACAAAGAAATATCATCACAAGCATGAATAAGAGTAATCACATAAATAGAAAAGTAAGGTAACAAATCTTAAATTCCCATAGAGTCAATAAGTGCAATGACCAAGTAAATCCCCATAACCCTACTAAATCAAGTCGCCCGACAATAAGCTTAATTAGTATCATACTCCACACAATATAACCTCATATATTCATGAATTCATATATTTAGTAAATAAGACCATTTGCATATTTATAAGTGTGAAAATCAACATATAAACACATTTACACGTAACACCATCCATATACATAGTATTAACTTCCCAAAGCTCCGGTCAGGGAAAACAAGTGCAAGGCATAGGTAGAGTCCCATACCCCTGCCTAGGCTAAGTGAAACCCCTCATGTCTCCATACTTATTCTACACTTCATTCTTTCATTTTAGTTTAACGAACAGTTGCTTTAACTAACATAAACCACATGTGCTAAATGTGGTATTCGGTGTCATAGAAATTACACCCATGGAAGGTGGTCTACGGAAAAAAGCAAAACCTCATGTAAACATAGCTTTCTAGGTGGATCCACTAGCTAGTATCCTATGCTTGAAACATTTTTTAAGAAACTATGAGATAGGTACTCCTTCTATATACAATTTAGTAATTGGGCCTGACCTCATGGGAGTAATTGGATGAGTATCCCTACAAGGGGTGTCAACATCACTTATATACCTATAAGGTAACACTTCTTCTATGGAGAGCCATCTCCTCTAATTGTCAATTCACTAGGTGGTAAGCTTAGTCATTTTATTGAAATGTCTTTATGCATTTAATTATCAATCATAAATTAGGACATCGGGTCTAACTATTTTATAATCACCATAATCAATAGCTCAATAAGAATTGTATGAGTAAATGTCCTTTCATCACAGATCATATAAGTGAGGTTAACACTTTAGCATCTTATAACATATTAAGGAACATTGATAGTTTTGACCATCCTTATAGCACATACACCTTAATTAACCTCAAAAGATAGTCAAGAAATTTTAATTTAACATTATACCACCCTATAATCCTAGTATCAGGCATACTCAGAATGTAATATCATGACTTAACAAAAATTAATAACAATTGGAGGTAAAGATAGAGATTCTATGACTTATCATGTCTTCCTCATAGTCTATCTTCAAGGTCTTACCATCAAACCATAACATAACCCAACTTGGGGAGTGACATCATGAAACAATGATAACCAATAGAATAACAACGCCAATTCCATCTCTATAGCACAATTCATCTTTTGATCACAACTTGAGACAAGGTACATAGGTCGTAACCTAAGTAACATCTCAAGAACTAGTATTATAGGTCTATAATTCATCTTTTTTAATCATAATAAAAAAATACGATAGAAATCAAATAAACAACCAACACAATTGAATGATTACAATACAATATAGGTCAAGATCACTACCTAGGGTTAGAGATAGAGGATCATATTCTTCAATTTAGACAAAAAAAAAAATTGCCATAAAGAAGTTGGATAAATATTATTCTACGTAATATTACCCTACGAACTAATTAACAACTCAATCCATAATATTAATTTTTTAATTGAATGGAACTCATAAGGAAACTCAACTTTTTAAAATCTATGTTGAAGGAATGCTTTAAGGAAACAATCTCAAAGGTGAATAGAATCCATACATGAATGTTTCTCAACAATTTGATGAAGAATAAACCCTTTTCCAATAGCCAATTCACCTTTCAATCTAAGCTTCTATGGAGTCTTCCAATAAGAGCGAGAAAGAATGGTGAAGGAAGAGGGTTTATTTGAGAGTTGTGCTTCGATTAATAGGGGTTGAGAGTATTTATAGTATGAATTAATAAACATAATTATTCTCTACATAATCCACAACTAACCCATTAACCAATTAATTAATAAAATGAAATTAATTTAAAATTTATAGGAATTTGCTGACCCCATCGATGAGAACTCAATCGATGGACCGTTGGTCCTCCGACGGTCCTTGCTGCAAATTTGTAAGTTTGGTCAGAGACTGGTGCGGGTGAATCTTTTCTCAAATTTTCTAAGTGTAGGACAACGGTGGAATCGACGCCCTGTCGATCCACACCAGAACCGTAGTCTACACCTCCACTCCGTAGATGATTCCAAAAAATGTGCAGGTGAAGGGACCTTCTCCACAAGCCTAAGTGTGGGATGATGGTGGCATCAATACCTCGTCGATCCAAATATGGGCCATCGTCCGTCCAGTGGATGCACACTGCTATGCAGTGTTGCATAACAACAACAAGGGTACTCCTCACGGGCCCTTAGTTGACCCTTGGGGAGTCGTACCCGGATGTTTCAACCACAAAGCAACTCAAACACCTATTATCTACCTTTCCACCAACGTCTGTACAATTCTGACTTGTAAAACATAGTCAAGCAGTCAAAGATATACTATCAGCTCTTTGAACAAATTTCCTAGACATTTTGGTTCTTAAATATCCTAAATGGCCTATATTCATTATAAATGGACTTAGAAACAATGTTTAGACTTTATGACACCGATTATAGGCTTTAAAATGAGTCTAGGTTTTTAAAGTTGTTACTTGTGAAGGATCAATCAAATGGGAATAACCAAGCACAAGCAAACGGTCGTAGTTCATATACTCCTATGAAATACTACTTCTATGCTCTAAGCTCTAGGGGTGATCAAAAGGATTCGCCCGATGTTGTCACCGATAAGTTACAAGTCTTTTCCATTAATATCTATGCATTACCTGATGGATGTGCCACACTATATTTTCTAACTCCTTTTGTGGCAGTTAATTTCGAATAGTTATCTGATGTCTTAATTGATCTATTTTCGACTACGACCCCGGTAGGTAACTTTTTTTTTTTGTAAAAGAGTCTATTGGAATTGTCCTATAATGTTGTCCAATAGAGTTACCTTAGTTTATTTCGTAGAATTTGACATGTTTGTTTTTATGTAACTTTTGGAATACATTGGTTACATGCTTGCTTTTCCTCATATATTGTAGAACAAAGGTAGTTAAGTTTAATTTTCCAAATGAATAAGTCTTAGATGGAAAAAGGGAAACTAATTCCTTAGAGGTCAAATTATTCTGTGTCAAAAAGCTTGTAGGATGGTTTCTAAGGGATATCTCTACCATATTGTGAAGGTGAAGGACCTAGAATCTGAAACTCCTCCTTTATAGCCAATCTGCGTAGTGAAGGTTTTCCCAGGAGTATCTCCTGATGACTTACCCGCAATTCCACTCGAATGTGAAATAGATTTAGGATTAGATTTTTTGAATTATGCTAAACTATTTCAATACATCTTTATTAGATGGTTGAGGCTGAACTGAAAGAGCTGAAGTTTCAACTTAAGGATTTTCTTCACAAGGGTTTTATAAAACCAATCACTTGTCTATGTGGCGATTTCTTGTTATTCTTGAAAATAGAAAATGGGTCTCTTAAAATGTGTATTGACTATATGAAATTGAAAAAGGTCGCAATTATGTTTAAGTATCCAATCCATAGAATTGATGATTTGTTCGATAAACTCCAAGGTGCGAGTTACTTTTCAAAAATCTATTTGAGGTTGGTATATCACAAACATAAGGTGAGGGGTAAAAATATACCTTAAATGACTGCTTGAACTAGGTATGGTCATTATGAGTTCCTAGTAATGTCTTTTGGGTAAACCAATGACGTGTCATCTTTTATAAACCTTATGAATAGGGAGTTCCATAATTACCTTGATTCCTTTGTAATTTTCTTCATTGATGATATCCTTGTATATTCTAAGATTGAGGATGAGCATATGTGAGATTTGAGGGTTGTATTGCAAGTCGTCAAGGAATATAATTTTTTTGATAAATATAGTAAGTGTGAATTTTAGTTGAGATCGGTTGCTTTTCAAGGCCACATTGTTTTAAGAAACGGTATAGAGGTCAATTTAATAAAAAAGACGCGATTCAAACTCTTTCTAGTTCAATAAAAAATCCAAAATCCAAGATCGTGATCTAGACCCTTACTTAGGATTCATAAGGATTAGACACTATTTGAAGGTCCATTTTAATAATTTTAAAGTAATTTAAGAAGTGTAGAAACCAAAGCATCTCGAAATTAATGAAAAGAGGTACGAGCGTGATTTAGACTATTTAACTAGCATTCAGGAGTCCAAAATCGTGAAATTTTTTAGAAGGGTGTCTAAAATTGTAACGACCTGTTTGGTCGTTTTGAGCAGCAGACTTTATTTCTGGAAAAACTGGCAGAACCGACGGACCCCACAACGGACCGTCATGGGCACGACGGACTGTCACAGGGTCTCGTTTCAAAACACTTAGAAAAACTGAAATTGGGTACTAAAAATTGACTCTCTGAACTTTGTGACGGAATGGCAGGACGGACCGTCACAGACCCTTGGTGGAAATTTGGGTCTCTGAACTCTGCGACGACCTGCAGGACGGACCGTCGCAGGCACGACGGCCCATCACAAGTTGCGCAAATCCCAGGCAGAATCCGATTTCCTTACACGTTTTAAGGGACGTTTTTTGACTATTCCTTCCTTAATTATAGATTTTGTGGGCTTATATTAATAACTCAAATTCTTGGGGGTTAAAAGAGGTAACCCTAAGTTAATTAGTGGGGTATTATTGCCATCTTTTATTCTTAATTATATACTAATTAGGGTAAAAGAAAGAGGGTTTGAATAAGAAAAATAGAAAGAACAAGAAGGGACAGAGAGAAACGATCGAGAAGAAGAGGAAAACACCAAGCTTTGAGGATTAACTTGCTTGATTTCAATTCTTCGGTGGAGGTAGGTTATGGTTTTCATGCTATTCGTAGCAAACTCTTAATAGCGAATGATATGTATTAGTAGTATTGTAAACCTTCTATATGCTTAATTGTATTCTTGCATGAATGATGTGATTATGTAATTGTGAATAAATAAGCATGATGAAGCTATTGAATCCCAAATCTTGAAAAGAAACCCTAATCTACTTTGTTAATTATGATACCTTGGTATAAAAGAAGGCTTGATGAACGAAAGTGGTGAGATTAGGGGATCGGGTGCCACGTTCCGGTAACAGTATAGAATATGGATTGGGTGTCACATTCCGACACCAGGATAGAATATGGATCGGGTGTCACATTCCGACACCAGGATAGAATATGGATCGGGTGTCACGTTCTGGTACCAGGATAGAATATGGATCGGGTGTAACGTTCCGACACCAGGTTAGAATGAGGATCAGAGTGTCACATTCCGACACCAGGATAGTATATGGATCGGGTGCCACGTTCCGGTACCAGGATAGAATATGGATCAGGTGTCACGTTCCGACACCAGGATAGAATGAGGATCGGAGTGTCACGTTCCGACACCAGGATAGTATATTAAGGAGCGGAGTGTCACGTACCGACACGAGGGAAATAAAGATAATGAATCTTGAAAGATGTTAATATATTCAATCTAATTAACCTAATTCCCAAATGAGTATGATGAGGAGGTGTGAGTCCTCATTGATGTGCTTGGTGTTGTAACCAAGGGTTATGGTAACTGTAAATGTTGCATGCTAAGGATATTAGTTGATTTTATGATATTTCTTAATATATACTGTTTTATATTTTGAGTTGGCCGATGATATCTACTCAGTATCCGTGTTTGTACTGACCCCCTACATTAATGTTTTCTTCTTTGTTATTTGTGGAGTGCAGTAAACGTGCCGTCGTCTTCAACTCAACAGGAATTCAAGCCAGTGTTACTACATCGGAAATTCAGGGTGAGCTAATGCTTCTAGCTTGGACTGGATCTTCTTCTTCAAGTCTTGATGCCTTGAACTTCCGGCATGGACTAGGTTCTTATGTATTTTTAGCTTCTTAGAATACTCTTAGTTTAATAATTTGATTATAGATGTTCTTGTGATGATGACTTCCAGATTTTGGGAATAATGATAGTTATTGATTTTATTAATGAGTTTAAGTCTTCCGCATTACTTTATGTTGATATTACCTTGAAATGTTAAGGTTTTGATTGGTTGGTTTGCTCACATAGGAGGGTAAGTGTGGGTGCCAGTCGCGGCCCAAATTTGGGTCGTCACAAAACTTGGTATCAAAGCATTAGGTTCGTTGGTCTCATCACACAAGAACAGGTCTAGTAGAGTCTTCAGGAACGGTAGGGGGACGCCTTTACTTTTCCTTGAGAGGCTATAAGACTTTAGGAAAATTTCACTCTTTCATTCTTTCTTTCGTGCTACTACTTGAGTCCAATTGGTATCTAGGCGATACGAATTGGTATCTGACCATCTTCACTCTCTTTCGCAGATGGTTAGAACTAGAGCAACGACTACGTCAACACCAACAACGGCCAGACAAGAAACAACTGAGCCAGCCACTGGGGCTGTGGCTCGAGGAAGAACAACGGCGAGGGGCCGTGGAAGAGGTCGTGGGAGGACGTCTTCTAGGGGAAGAGGACGAACACCTAGCCCATCTGATACTAGGGCAGTGACTCCTCCACCGACTGAGGAAGTAATAAGAGAAGGGGAGGATGGTGAAACTGTACAAGTGCAAAATGAGGAAGTACAACATGCGGCTACTATGGCTCCCCGCATGGATGTTCCATTGGACATAGGCACATTTCCACGTCTGACTACTAGGCCTATAATGACAAATGATCAGCATGAACTTTTCAGTAAGTTCTTGAAATTGAAACCTCCGGTCTTCAAGGGTGCTAAATCGGAGGATGCTTATTATTTTCTGGTTGACTGTCACGAGCTACTACACAAGATGGGTATAGTAGAACGGTTTGGTGTGGAGTTGGTGACTTATCAGTTTCAAGGGAACGCCAAAATGTGGTGGCGGTCACATATCGAGTGTCAACCAATAGAGGCACCACCTATGACTTAGGCCTCATTCTCTAGTTTGTTTATGGAGAAGTATATCCCCCGGACATTGAGGGATAGGAAAAGGGATGAGTTCTTGAGCCTAGAGCAAGGTAGGATGTCGGTTAATGCTTATAAGGCTAAGTTTCGTGCACTATCAAGATATGCCACTCAACTCTGTTTCAGTTCTCCAGAGCGGATTCGCCGGTTTGTGAAGGGGTTGAGGTCAGAATTGCGGATTTCGGCCTTACAGATAGCGGCAACGGAAAAATCCTTCCAAGAAGTGGTAGACTTTTGTGATAGAAGTGGAAGGAGTGAAGCCAGACGACTTCACCACAACATCGACATCAAAAGGACAGGGTTCGGGAAGTTACGCAGTTCGACCCATTCAGTCTTCACTACAGACTGTAGTTGGGGGTCCACCTCCGACCAGTCAACACTTCTCTGAGAGACCTATGCATGAACCCAGAGAGTGCTATGGATGTGGGGAGATTAGACATATTAAGAGATATTGTCCAAAAAAGAGTTACAGACCTCCAAATGTTAGAGGTAGAGGTGGTCATGGCAGAGGCCGTTATTCTGGAGGACGTGGTGGTCGAGGAAATGGTGGTCACCAAAACGGCCGAGGTGATGGGCAAACTGGAGCCACTACATCACCACAAGGTAGGGGCAATGGACAGATGAACGATAGGGCCCATTGTAACGCTTTCCCTGGGCGGTCAGAAGCGGAGGCATCTGATGCTGTCATCACAGGTAATCTTTTGGTTTGTGATTGCATGGCTTCTGTATTGTTTGATCCTGGATCCACATTTTCTTATATATATTCCTCATTTGCTAATGGTCTAAATTTACATTGTGAATTACTTGATATGCCTATTCGTGTCTCTACTCCGGTGGGTGAGTCTGTGGTAGTTGAAAAGGTATATAGGTCTTGTTTGGTAAACTTTGTGGGGAGCAACACTTATGTAGATTTGGTTATTTTAGAAATGGATGATTTTGATGTGATTCTGGGTATGACTTGGCTTTCTCCGCAATTTGCAATCTTTGATTGTAATGCTAAAACGGTGACGTTAGCCAAGCCTGGGACAGACCCGTTAGTGTGGGAGGGTGACTACAATTCCAATCCGGTACGTATCATCTCCTTTCTTCGTGCTAAGAAAATGGTTAGTAAAGGGTGTTTAGCTTTCTTGGCACATCTCAAGGATGACACTACCCAAGTACCTTCGATTGAGTCGGTTTCAGTAGTTCGTGAGTTTCTGGATGTGTTCCCTGCATATCTTCCTGGTATGCCACTGGATAGGGATATTGACTTCTGTATTGATCTTGAACCCGGTACACGCCCCATTTCTATACCCCCTTATAGAATGGCTCCCGCGGAGTTAAGAGAGTTAAAGGCACAACTTCAAGACTTATTGAACAAAGGCTTCATTAGACCAAGTGCATCCCCTTGGGGTGCTCCGGTTTTGTTTGTAAAGAAGAAGGATGGGAGTTTTCGAATGTGTATAGACTATAGACAACTAAACAAGGTAACCATAAAGAACAAGTATCCTCTTCCCCGCATTGATGACTTGTTCGATCAGTTACAAGGTGCTTGTGTCTTCTCTAAGATTGACTTGAGATCCGGTTATCATCAATTGAAAATACGGGCAACGGATGTGCCAAAGACTGCGTTTTGAACGATGTATGGGCATTACGAATTTGTAGTGATGTCTTTTGGTCTTACGAATGCCCCTGCTGCATTCATGAGCTTGATGAACGGGATTTTTAAGCCATATTTGGACCTCTTCGTGATCGTATTTATTGATGATATATTGGTATACTCAAAGAGAAAGAAGGAACATGAAGAGCATTTGAGAATGGTATTGGAAATGTTAAGGGAGAAAAAGCTTTATGCCAAGTTCTCTAAGTGTGAGTTTTGGCTAGATGCAGTGTCCTTCTTGGGACACATGGTTTCTAAGGATGGAGTGATGGTGGATCCTTCTAAGATTGAGACAGTGAAGAATTGGGTAAGACCTACTAATGGGTCAGAAATAAGGAGCTTTGTTGGGTTAGCTAGCTACTACTGCCGATTCGTCAAGGGATTCTCTTCTATCGCTTCCCAATTGACGAACTTGACTAAGCAGAATGTCCCATTTGTATGGTCGGATGAATGTGAGGAAAGCATTCAGAAGCTCGAGACTTTGTTGACTACCGCACCTATCCTTACCTTGCCAGTAAAGGGTAAGAACTTCATTGTTTATTGTGATGCATCCTATTCTGGTTTGGGTGCAGTACTAATGCAAGAGAAGAGTGTGATTGCTTATGATTCAAGGCAATTAAAGGTGCATGAACGTAACTATCCGACCCACAATTTGGAATTGGCTGCGGTAGTGTTTGCATTAAAACAATGGAGACACTATTTATATGGGGTTAAGTGTGAGGTCTACACGGATCACCGTAGCCTTCAGTATGTCTTTACTCAGAAGGTTTTGAACTTGAGACAGAGGAGATGGATGGAACTACTGAAGGACTACGACATCACTATTTTGTATCATCCTAGGAAGGCGAATGTTGTGGCGGATGCTTTAAGTAGAAAAGCGGGAAGCATGGGAAGTCTAGCTCACTTGCAAGTTTCTAGACGTCCATTGGCTAGAGAGGTTCAGACTCTTGCTAACGGCTTGATGAGGCTAGAAGTAAATGAGAAGGGAGGATTGTTGGCTAGTGTGGAGTCAAGATCTTCTTTTCTTGACAAAATTAAGGGAAAACAGTTTGATGATGAGAAACTAAGGCGAATCCAAGATAAAGTATTACGAGGGGAGTCTAAGGAAGCACAAATCGATGAGGAAGGTGTTTTGAGAATCAAGGGAAGGGTATGTGTACCCCGCGTCGATGATTTGATCAACACTATTCTGACAGAGGCTCATAGTTCAAGGTATTTTATACATCCGGGTGCAACCAAGATGTATCGTGACCTAAAACAACACTTTTGGTGGAGCAGAATGAAGCGTGATATTGTTGACTTTAATGCCAAGTGTCCAAACTGTCAACAAGTAAAGTATGAACACCAAAGGCCCTGAGGAAAACTTCAGAGAATGCCCATTCTGGAATGGAAGTGGGAAAGAATTGCAATGGACTTTGTGGTTGGTCTTCCAAGGACAATGGGTAAGTATGACTCCATTTGGGTGATTGTTGATAGGTTAACTAAATCTGCTCATTTCATTCCGGTAAAGGTGACTTACAATGCAGAGAAGTTAGCCAAGATCTATATCTCAGAAATTGTTCGATTGCATGGGATTCCACTATCCATCATATCAGATAGAGGTACGCAGTTTACATCTATGTTTTGGAAAACATTGCAGGCGTAATTGGGTACTAGGTTGGACCTTAGTACTGCGTTCCATCCTCAGACCGATGGTCAGTCTGAGAGAACGATTCATGTGTTGGAGGATATGCTTCGTGCGTGTGTGATAGAGTTTGGTAGTCATTGGGATAACTTCCTACCCTTAAGGAGTTTTCATATAATAATAGCTATCACTCAAGCATTGATATGGCTCCATTCGAAGCATTGTATGGTAGGAGATGTAGGTCTCACATTGGTTTGTTTGACGCATTTGAGGTTAGGCCTTGGGGTTCTGACCTTTTGAGGGATTCGATAGAGAAAGTGAAGTCTATTCAAGAAAAGCTTCTAGCGGCGCAAAGTAGACAAAAAGAATATGCAGATCGAAAGGTTAGAGACATAGAGTTCATGGAGGGTGAACAAGTCTTGTTGAAAGTTTCACCACTGAAAGGGGTGATGCGGTTTGGTAAAAGGGGTAAACTAAGTCCAAGGTACATTGGACCATTTGAAGTACTTAAGCGAGTGGGGGAGGTGGCTTATGAGTTAGCCTTGCCTCCAGGGCTGTCCAGAGTACACCCGGTATTCCATGTGTCGATGTTGAAAAGATACCAGGGGGATGGGAACTACATTATCCGTTGGGATTCAGTTTTGGTTGATGAGAACTTGTCCTATGAGGAGGAGCCTATTGCTATTTTAGATAGAGAAGTTCGCAAGTTGAGGTCAAGAGAGATTGCATCCATCAAGGTGCAATGGAAGAATCGACCCGTTGAAGAAGCCACTTGGGAGAAGGAGGCGGATATGCGAGAAAAATACCCACATCTGTTTAAATATTCAGGTACTCCTCCCCGCCCCTATTTTTCTTCTTGTGATCATTCGGGGACGAACGATGGGTAAATTGGTATCTATTGTAACGACCTGTTTGGTCGTTTTGAGCAGCAGACTTTATTTCAGAAAAAACTGGCAGAAGCGACGGACCGTCATGGGCACGACGGACCGTCGCAGGGTCTCGTTTCAAAACACTTAGAAAAACTGAAATTGGGTACTAAAAATCGACTCTCTGAACATTGTGACGGAATGGCAGGACAGACCGTCACAGGTGTGACGGACCGTCACAGACCGTCACAGGTGTGACGGACCGTCACAGACCGTCACAGACCCTTGGTGGAAATTTGGGTCTCTGAACTCTGCGACGACCTGCAGGACGGACCGTCGCAGGCACGACGGCCCGTCACAGGTTGCGCAAATCCCAGGCAGAATCGGATTTCCTTACACGTTTTAAGGGACGTTTTTGGACTATTCCTTCCTTAATTATAGATTTTGTGGGCTTATATTAATAACTTAAATTCTTGGGGGTTAAAAAAGGTAACCCTAAGTTAATTAGTGGGGTATTATTGCCATCTTTTATTCTTAATCATATACTAATTAGGGTAAAAGAAAGAGGGATTGAATAAGAAAAATAGAAAGAACAAGAAGGGAGAGAGAGTAACGATCGAGCAGAAGACGAAAACACAAAGCTTTGAGGATTAACTTGTTTGATTTCAATTCTTCGGTGGAGGAAGGATATGGTTTTCATGCTATTCGTAGTAAACTCTTAATAGCGAATAATATGTGTTAGTAGTATTGTAAACCTTCTATATGCTTAATTGTATGCTTGCATGAATGATGTGATTATGAAATTGTGAATAAATAAGCATGATGAAGCTATTTAATCCCAAATCTTGAAAAGAAACCCTAATCTACTTTGTAAATGATGATGCCTTGGTATAAAAGAAGGTTTGATGGACGAAAGTGGTGAGATTAGGGGATCGGGTGCCACGTTCCGGTTCAAGGATAGAATATGGATCGGGTGTCACTTTCCGACACCAGGATAGAATATGGATCGGGTGTCACGTTCCAACACCAGGATAGAATATGGATCGGGAGTCACGTTCCGGTACCAGGATAGAATATGGATCGGTTGTCACGTTCCGACACCAGGATAGAATGAGGATCGGAGTGTCACTTTCCGACACCAGGATAGTATATGGATCGGGTGCCATGTTCCGGTACCAGGATAGAATATGGATCGGGTGTCACGTTCCGACACCAGGATAGAATGAGGATCGGAGTGTCACGTTCCGACACCAGGATAGTATATTGAAGAGCAGAGTGTCACGTACTGACACGAGGGGAATAAAGATAATGAATCTTGAAAGATGTTAATATATTCAATCTAATGAACCTAATTCCCAAATGAGTATGATGAGGAGGTGTGAGTCGTCATTGATGTGCTTGGTGTTGTAACCAAGGGTTATGGTAACTGTAAATGTTGCATGCTAAGGATATTAGTTGATTTTATGATATTTCTTAATATATACAATTTTCTATTTTGAGTTGGCCGATGATATCTACTCAGTACCCGTGTTTGTACTGACCCCCTACTTTTATGTTTTCTTCTTTGTTATTTGTGGAGTGCAGCAAACGTGCCGTCGTCTTCAACTCAACAGTAATTCAAGCCAGTCTTACTACATCAGAAATTCAGGGTGAGCTAATGCTTCTAGCTTGGACTGGATCTTCTTCTTCAAGTCTTAATGCCTTGAACTTCCGGCATGGACTAGCTTCTTATGTATTTTTAGCTTCTTAGAATACTCTTAGTTTAATAATTTGATTATAGATGTTCTTGTGATGATGACTTCCAGATTTTGGGAATAATAATAGTTATTGATTTTATTAATGAGTTTAAGTCTTCTGCATTACTTTATGTTGATATTACCTTGAAATGTTAAGGTTTAGATTGGTTGGTTCGCTCACATAGGAGGGTAAGTGTGGGTGCCAGTCGCGGCCCGGATTTGGGTCGTGACAAAAATGTGTTTAACTGGATTCATACTCGAAACGTCTAGGAAGAAATCCACCAGGACCAACCAAAGTCCCTTGAAAAGGACCCTTGCAAAAGAAGCAAAAAACTGTAAAAGTGACAGTATCACCAATCACTGCCAATGACGTGCCGTTGGTGAATTGACGGGGCTTCGATGCCTCTGTCGATGAAGTCATAGACCAATATTTGAAGGGTATTTTTTCATAGTCTCTTACCAATTAAATGGAAGTGCAGCACAGAAGGGCATAATGGCTGTCGATTGACAAACGATTTGTCGATCGTGGTGTCGTCTATGGTCACTGTAATTTCTGCACGTTTTTAATTAAGTTGTTAGGTCGTTAATTAGGAGATTGGGGAAGCAATTAACCCCCGATATAAAGACGTTAATACCATTAGACTAATCACAACTTATAAAATAAAACTCTCTTTCTTTTCTCTTCTTCTATTTCTAGTGAAGAACACCATTAATGAACAAGCTAAGGGAAGGTTTAAGGGATTAAAAGGGTCGATTTCCTCCATAAATATAAATAAATTAGTAAGGTTTGGGATGTAATAAACCTTTGAGATCTCTTTCCTCAAAGAATTAGATAAATTTTATTTTCAAAAAAATAAATTTTCAAATAGTTTTCATCCAATCTCGAAATTGATGTTATGAATTGAATTTTTTTTTTTTTTTATATTATGAATATATTACAATTTATTATTAATTAATTATGATGTATCTTGACTTATTGTTCTAGTTTGTAGAAGATGACCCTTAGCCCTCAACCCTAGGTTATGATCTGGATATGAATTATGTTATATTGGTTTAGTTGACTTGGTTATTGTTTTAATTACTAAAAGATGAAATTTTTATACTAATCATGAAGTAATAAGGTTTAATTATATTCCTTTCATAATAGTTATTTAGAAGTTGATATATGTTATGAAGTATAATGTGAATTGACCTAAGTATCTTTTCTTATGCTATAAACTAGTATTAAATTGTGATTTAGTGATTCTACAAATCTTGTAATCATATTAGTCATTGAATGTTGATGATGTTATACCCTAATTGGTTTGAGTAAGGTTTGATGGTAAGACCTTGATGATTAATTATAAAGGACACTTTATAAGTCTTGTTATACATATCCTTTACTTCAAATTATGGTAAATTGTTATTATCCCATGATGTTGTATTCGAGTATTACATGTATTAGGATTGATTGGATGGTATGATGTCGAATTAAAATGCCTTGATTTTTATTCGAGAGGTGTTAGCATAAGATGTAAATAATATAAAGATGGTGAATAATTTACCAATGTGCCTTATTATGATGTGAGAATGTTAATGTTCTAACATCACCTATATGATTTGTAATGATATTACAATATTCATGCAATTCTTATTGACCTATGATGATGATATTTATTATAGGGTTAGAACCTTTGACCTACAATAAGTTATAATGATTTATAAAGACCTTAAAGCCATTTCAAAAAGGGAATTTAGCTTAGCACCCAGTTAACATGACAATGGGATGTGATGGCTTTCAAGAGAGGAACATCCACCCTATCGTTACACATGTAGTGTTAACTGCCCTATGAGAAATACTCATCAATTTCACATGCGGTGTTGACTCCCATGTGAGGGATACTCAACCATTAAATTCCCATAAGAGGAGGTCCCAATTTCCAAGTCATATGTAGAGGGATTATAACTATCTCTTTGTTCTTGAACTATGTATCCCCCATAGGAAGACTAGCTAGTGGATCCACCTACAAAGCTACGTTTATGTTAGGTTGTACACCGTTGGGTAGACAACCATCCTTCGCTATAAAGATTTATAAAACTGGATTCCACACTTTACTCTTGTGGTCTGTGTCACTTAAGGTAAGTGTTACCTTAAATAAAATAAAGTAATTAAGTACAAACTAATTACGGAAAATTAACAGGTTGGCTTAAATTAGGTAGTCGTATAGGGATCTACCTATGACATGCACTAGTTTTCCTTGAAGGGAACTTTAGGAGGTTGTTAATATGTATGAATATTCTTATAATGATACATTATATATATATATATATATATATATATATATATATATATATACAAATATATGATAAACTTGCACATTATTGATACTATATGTTTATTAGTGTTAATTATGAATATGTGTTGGTCCAGATTGTTAAAGTGTGATGATATGTATTCCTAAATACTATGCTATATGAAGTAAGAAGTTGGTCATGATTCTTGTTGTGTTACTTGATTGATTAAGGATATGGGGATTTTCTTGGTCATTGCACTTGTTGACTTGATAGGGTGATGGATAATTGTCTTGTTGTCTTTGTGTTATAATGAACTGTTATTCATGCTAATTGTGGTTATGACTTGATGGTAGAGTTACTTTGACTTTATGTTTTTTTACATGAGATACATGTTGACTTGACTTATATTGATGTTGTTGGTGTTTTTGATGTACATGTGTACGGCTTAATGAATATGCCTTATTGATTTTGTATGGTCTTTTTGGTCATGCCTAAGTGTTTTCAAAGTAAATTGTATGAAACTTCCCTTTTCTTTGAATGTTTTCAAAGTATGTGTGCATAAAGTCTCATACTTTGTAGAAGTGGTGTACTAAGCTATTTCTTCCTTTTCCCGAACATTTTAGGTTCAGGTAATTGAAGTTCTTTGAGGACGACTTGAAGAAGGCTTGGATGTCTTATTCATTCAAGTAGGGGAGGTCCTCAGTTTCGAATGTAGATGCAAGTATCAAGCTATGATATTGTTCTTGTATTAAAGAATGTTATGTTCTTTCTTTTCAATTTAGTATGAAACATTGTATAGCCTATTTGAGGCACTCTTACTTTGATGTATGGGCTATTCCCAAGTTCTTATACTCTTATTAGATGGTTATTAAATGAGAAAATTATTATGACAATGTTGTCTTTTGTATATATATATGTGTGTGTGTGCGTGTGTGTGTGTGTGCAATTAAACTAGAAGACTATGTAATCTTCCTATGCGAAGGGTCTATGCATACTCAATATATATATTATTTGTATGTCGAGGTGTATGTAAACCTCCAAGTAGAAGTAATGACAATGTTTTAAATATCTGCTAAATTTGACTTATTAATGTAATGATGTAAGCTAAGAGTCTAACATTACTCCTCAAATAGGACGACAATGCCGATTATATCTAGGGTGTATTTTAAAATATGACAAACCTTGTATAAGAGTATGAGGTTGAATTGTATTTGAGTCAATGTCTCTCTCAACCACACCTATGCAAGTTCGTATTCATAATTGTCAAGCCCGCCACACTTATGGATTGGAACCTATGTGATTCCTAGGAAACTCTCACCTTCTTGGATATCCATTATCGTTCCATTGGAGTTGTAACTCTATGTACTATTGCATAAAATCCTCTTATTGTGATTATAGGCAATGAATACTAGAAGGAATGCGGCATGAAGACTTGGAAAAGAGATTGCCAATGCGCGAATTTCTCCTAGTGGTGACAAAATTCCTCCTCTAGAGGAAGATGTGAATAATGACCAAGCTCCGGTAAATCCTTCTTCTTTGACGGATAAGAACATATGGCTATATCTATTAAAAATTGCCCAAGACATTACTACCCAAGAATAAGGCGCTACTACTAAAGCTCAAGCAATGATCGCCCATGCTAATCGGGAAGTTGTAAAGGGCAAATAAACAAGTTGCTTCTATGAACTCTCGTCTAAGAGACCTCACTAAGATGAATCCTCTTTCTTTTTATTGGTCCAAGGTAGAAGAAGACACCTATATGTTTACTGATGAGATCTACAAGATATTCTATGATATGGTGTTGTCTACTAGTGAAAAGACTGAGTTAGTAACTTTCCAACTCAAAGTTGTGGCCCAAACTTGTTATGGTCAATGGAGAGACAATACGTTTTTAAGGAGGTATGACAATTCTTAAATGCTCTTTGCATTTCATTAAATTTTTAAAATATGCTCTTTCTTTTGTTTCAAGCCCTAGGGATGAAATCAACCACTTTTTTACGGGAGTGTCGGATAACTTGCAAGAAAAATGTCACTCAGTTATGCTACATGACAATATACCATTGCTTGTCTCATGGTTCATGCTCAACAAGTGGAAAAGACAAGGATTAAAAGGAAGAGTACAGATGTCAAGACGGAAAGATCTTTTGATGGTGATTCTTTAAGGGAAGGCTTAAGATTAAAGACAAGCCTACATTCAAGAACAGGGTGTCTAATAATTTTCTTCAAAGTTCCCTAAGGCTCGTGATGATAGGGTGTATAACCCAATGCTTAAAATGGTAAAGGGTACTAGTTCAGTAAATGTAGAAGTCTACTTGTGCCAAATGTGGAAAGGCTCATCTTAGTGAATGTCTAGTTGGAACACGAATTCTTTTTAATTGTGGAAAAAGTGGGCAATAGGGATTTACGTAATGTGACAAGTAAAGACAAGGGTAGTGGTAAATTTCAAGCTATGGTTTTAATGAGACTCCAAAGAAGAATCACTTCTAGGCTCTCCCCTCTAGGTATAAGTAAGAGACTTCTCTCGACGTGGTCACTAGTATGTTGAAAGTCTTTTCTATTGATGTATATTCTTCACTTGATCAGGGTGCTACATTATCTTTGTTACTCCATTGATAACTACTAAGTTTAAAATATTACCCAATATTCTAAATGATCCTTTTGTGGTGTCTATTCCTTTGGGTGAGACGATTTTCACTAAAAGAGTACATTCGAATTTTCCTATAATGTTACCCATTAGAGTTACTTATGTTGAACTTGTAGAACATGATATGTTTGATTTTGATGTCATATTGTGTATGGATTGGTTGCCTGATGTTTTTGCCTCTATATATTTTATAACAATGGTGGTGAAGTATAACTTTCCAAATGAGTATGTTTTAGAGTGGAAGGGGTAATTTCTATTCCTAGAGGTCACATCATTTCTAGTTTGATATCTTGTAAAATGATCTTTAAAGGGGTTTTCTACCATATAGATACGGTCCAAGATTTAGACTCCAAAATTCCTCCAATTGAGTCAATCACGTAGTGAAGGAATTTCTTAATATTTATTCCTCATGATTTTCAAGGTATTCCTACTATTTGGGAAATTGATGTTGGTATCGCCTTGTTACCGAATACAAATCCCATTTCGAGTCCTCCATATCCGATATATCCGACCGATTTGAATTACTTTAAGGCTCATCTCAAGGATTTACTAGACAAGGGTTTCATTCGACCTAGTATTTCTCCACTGGGAGCTCTGGTTTTTTTTATGAACAAGAAGCATGGGTCCCTTCGAATGTGCATTGTTATTGCCAACTCAACAATGCCACTATTAATAATAAGTATTTTCTCCATTGGATTGACTACTTATTTGATCCAATCCAAGGGGAAAGCTACTTTTCTTTGATTAACTTGGGATTGGGGTATCACTAACGTAGAGTGAGAGGTAAAAATATATCAAAGACATCATTTCGAACTAGATATGGTCAATATGAGTTCTTAGTAATGTTTTTTGGCCTAACAAAAGCCCCGGCGACACTTATGGATCTCATGAGTAGAGTTTTTTGAAGTTGCCTAGATTCATTTGTCATGGTTTTCATTGACGACATCATTGTATATTTGAAAAATGAGGATGATCACATGAACCATTTGAGGGTTGTGCTACAATTACATAAGGATATTGAATTTTTTACCAAGTATAGCAAATGTGAGTTTTGGTTAACGTCAGTAAAATTTCATGGTCGTATCATCTCTGGTGAGGGAGTTGAGGTTTATCCAAGGAAGACCGAGGTGGTGAAAAATTGACCTAGACCAATGACTCTAACCGAGATTAAGAGTTTGTTGGGTCCAACAAGTTATTATCGGAGTTTTGTTGATGGCTTTGAGTCAATTGAATCTCCCTTGATTAGTTTAACCCAAAAGAGTAAGAAATATGAGTGGCCGGAGGCATGTGAAAAGAGATTCCAAATGTTGAAGGATACGTTTACTTCGGCTTTGGTGTTGACCCTACCGAAGGGTACAAAGTGTTTTGTTGTGTATTGAGATGAATCCTAAATTGGGTTAGGGTGTGTTCTCATGCAACATGGGAAGATTATAGCCTACGCCTTTAGGTAACTCAAGGTGCTTAAATGAAAAAATTCATGACCTTGAATTAGTGGCAGTGGTATTTATTTTAAAGACATGGAGGCATTACTTGTATGGGATCTATGTGAAACTTGATTGAGACCATTATTGTCTACAATATGTATTCACACAGAAAAAGATAAATTTGTGAAAAAGAAAATGGTTAGATTTGTTGAAATAGTCATCCCGGTAAGGCAAATTTAGTAGAGGATGCTTTGAGTTATTTGTCCATGCGAAGTGTTTCCCATATTGCAGAATCCAAGAGATACCTAGTGAAGGATGTTCATAGGTTGGCTTGTTAAGAGATTCAAATTGAAGATTCCTCCATATGTGGTGTGGTGGCACTTCATAACTTCGATTCGTCATTGATGGTCGAGGTGAATTCCAAGAAACATCTTGATGAAGCATTGATAGAGTTAGAAAAATTAGTTCTTGGTAAAATAAATGAGTCATTCTCCTAGGGTGTTGATGGAGTATTGAGGTTCTAAGGGAGATTATGTGTTGCCATATAGATTGTTTGAGGAGGTAAATTCATGAGGAAGCTCACTGGTCCTATTATTCCATTTATCCGAGTTCAACAAAGATGTATCGTGACCTCAGGGAAGTATTTTTGTGGGAAGGTTTGAAAAAGGAAATCAGAAATTTGTCGCTAAGTGCGCGGATTGCATCCAAGTGAAAGCTGAACATCAAAAAATGGGTGGCTTACTACAAAAAATACAAGTTTCAACTTCGAAATGGGAAGACATCAATTTTGGACTTTGTAGTAGGGTGGCCTCGGACACAAAAGCAATCTGACTCTATATGGATAATTATGGGTACGTTGAGAAGGTCCCGTCATTTTATTCCGGGTAAGTCTACTTATTCGGCGGAGGATAATGCAAGGATCTTCATTGATGAGATTATATTTTTCCATTGTATTCCATTTTCCATCATATAGCATCGAGGTGCACTATTCATATCTAGGTTTTGGAGTACTTTCAAAAAGGGTTGAGTACCAAGATGAAGCTAATTACTTTTTTTCATCCCCTAAAGGATGGTCAAGCGGATCTTCCTATTCAAACCGTTGAGGACATGCTTAAAACTTATATTATTCATTTCATAGGAAATTTGAATAAACATTTTCCTTTGATGGAGGTTTCTTATAATAATATTTTTCATTAATCTATATTCATCGCTCCTTATGAATCCTTTTATGGTGGGAGGTGTACGTCCCTTATTGGATGGTGTTAAGTGGGTGAACCTTCGCTTCTTCGTCCCGAGTTTATTAATAAGACTTTGGAAAAGGTTCATATCATAAGGAACAAAATGCGAACAGACTATAGTTGGAAAAAGTCTTATTTCGATAATAAAAGAAAGGATTTATAGTTATAAAAAGGAGATAACTGTATTTGAAAATTTACCCTTTGAATGGGGTGGTAAGATTTTGCAAGAAAGGAAAGTTGAGTCCTCCATATGTGGGTCCCTATGAACTTGCAAAGGGTTGGTAAGGTTTCTTATAATTGAAAATCCCTAGTGAATTGGACTCTGTTCATGTGGTTTTTCCATATTTCAATGCCTAAGAAATCTATCAGGTGATCCCGAGTTTATTATTCCTATTGAGGGTCTTGGTGTGGAAAATAACCTCTCCTATGAGGAGGTTCCTGTTCAAATCATTTATAGACAAGTGCAGAAATTGGGAAATAAAGTTGTGGCTTTTGTAAAGTTGTTATGGAAGAATCACCTAGTTTAGGGTGCAACATGGGAGGCCAAGGCCGACATGAAGTCTCCTTACCCTCATATATTTGATAACTAAGTTTAGTAGTTCTTAATAATAATGAAAATAAATACAAAAAAAAATGAAGTTTCTTCATTAATGGTGAAGTTTTTTATAGGGTGCATATTTTATGTCATTATAGTGAGCATTATAGTAAAGTATGCCTTTAAATTGCAATTTTGCTAGTTTGATTCATGTTGTTCATTTTCATATGGTTCGTCTTTATTAAATGATATGTAGCATGTTTATAACTTTAACTTTGGAAGAATTTACTCATAAATACTATGATGACCTCTTGTTGTTGTAAGAAGGATATTCCTCATAATGTAATGTTGAGCCTAATGAGTGATTATTGAAGATTTTTTGTAATTACCTTGTGTAAGTGATATGATTTATTTTTTAACTCATGCTATTATGTGTAGTTTTTTGTTGGGATTCTAGTCTTGAGTCTAATCCTTCCTTCAAAAGAGTTCTACTGTCATTCAATGACAAATGTTCCTAAGGGGGGATAATATAACACTTCGAAAATACAAGATGTTTTGTAGAGACTAATATAGGTGTGATAAGGTTTAGACATTGTTTGAAGGTCTATTTAAATTACTATAAGTTATTTATGAAGTCTAGAAACTAAAATGTCCATGATGTTTGAAAACTAGTTCAAGGAGGTACTAGACTTCACATGACACTCTAAAACCTTCACTAAACGTAAGAATGTCTACTAGTTCATTTCACTAGTTTCCGAGAATTAAGGTCATTCTTTGAATTTTTTGCTCTAATTCCTCTCATTTCGTTTCAATATGTTAAATTAATCTTAGAAACTATTTTTAAAGTCTTGGTTCATCATGTGAAGATGTAGACTATGTCATGAACTTCCAGAGTGTTACATTATCGCCCTCCTTAGGAACATTCGTCCCTGAATGACACTTTAATATTTTTGTAGGGAGTTGATAGGCTCGATACTAGCAGCACAACCAAACAACCACAACAACATAATCATATTTAGTCACAACTCATTGTAGTACTTAACAACTATATTTAACATATAAACATGATATTGCACATAGAAAGTCAATCACAACTCACTACACGTTAGAGCTCAATTTTAATAACATATATTGAGGAAATACCTTATCAATATAAACATGAGCTAAATATTACAGTAAAGAGTTACCATGCTATTATTATTCTCAATAAAACATCGTAACACTAGAATCTACAGAAGGCACCACACACATTTCATATAAATGCATGTTGACACAAAAAGCCTATTTCATGAAGACTTATTTTCACACAAACATTAAAAAAATGTGCACTTTCTCAGATATATGAAAAATTCACATTATCACTATATTTATTTTTAAAAGGAACTACTAACCTCAATTAGAAATAAGATTAGGATAGAGGGACTTCATGTCGTCCTCGGTCTCTCATGTTTTACCCTAAACTAGGTGGTTTCTCCATAGAACTTTGACGCATATCATCTCTTTATTCCCCTACTTTTTGACATGATGATAACTTTCCCATGAAACCACTTCATATGAAAGTTCATCATTCACCCCTAACTCCACTATAGGGAGAATGTACACTGAATCACCTATATATTTATTGAGTATGGATACATTTAATATCGGATGAACCGAAGCTAGTTAACTAGGTTTTTTTAACTCATAAGAATCTTTTCCCACCCGTTGCAATACCTTATAAGGAACCATATATCGGCGACTTAGATTCCCCATTTTACCGAATCTCATCACCAGTTTCATAGGTGAAATCTCCAAGTAAAGCATATCACCCATTTCAAATTCAAGGTCTCTTCTCCTATTGTCAGCATAAGGCTTTTGCCAAGTACCGATTCCTTCAACTCAATCAATAGTAGATCATGATGCTGCTTAGATTTCACTTATATCACTAACAACGAGTAAGATTTATAAAGACCATTAAACCACCATTTGGAGAATTTTGTAACACACACCTAATCTGGATAACATATAAACATTTTTTAGTTCTTTCTACTCTTCTTTGACATCAGACACACTACACATAGTCATATGACTAAAAGCATCGCCAACAACACTAGCCTTGCTAGTGTTGTGAAGGACACTCATCTCGTAATCCTTAAATAGTTCTAACCATCTTTTATGTCGAACATTTAACTCCTTTTGTGTTAACACATATTAAATACTTTTATGGTAAGTAAACACATCAACATGCAACCATAAAAGTAGTCTCTCCATATTTTCAAGGAAAAACTACAAAAGTTAACTCATGATCATGACTTAGATAATTATTCTCATGAACATGAGGACATATCCAAATCCCACTAGGGAAGTATTACAACACACTACAAACATTTATTACCCTCAGGTAGGGTCAAAAAAAGATATGAGGTAAGCTTTATTTTAATTCTTGAAAACCTTTCTCACAAGATTCCGACCACTCAAACATCACTTTTATTTAGGTCAAGGTTGTCAAAGGAGAAGAAATGAACAAAAATAATTGACAAACATTGTATAATACTCGACTAGACTCAAGAAAATTCTTATGTTTGTGTGTGTCATACGTCTAGGCTAATATCTGACCACAACCGTCTTCTTCTGATCAACCTGTACACCCTCACGGAGATAACTCAAGTAAATTCTTATGTTTGTGCGTGTCAAAGGTCTAGTCTAATATCTGACCACATCCGTCTTCTTCTGATCAACCTGTACACCCTAACGAGAGATAATATGGCGAAGAAAACAAACTGACATTAACGAAAATTCACAATTGCTAAATTTGACATAAATTCCATATTCTTTAAGGACTTATAAGGCCAACCTCAAGTGACTTTCACGCTCATTTTAACTCTTTTGAGTATATCAAATTATAATCAATGAACACAATCATAAATTAGTCGAGGTAATCTTATAAAATTGTATTCATTAGGTCCATAAATACCGCTAGTGCATTTATTAATCCAAAAACATAACTATAAATTTACAATGACCATATCTAGTTCAAAAAATTGTATTGGGAACATATTCACCTCTCACCCTATGTTTGTTATATCCTTACCTTATGTCATCCTCTAAAAGTAGCTATCACCTTGGAATTGATCAAATAGATCATCAATCTGAGAAAAAGGACACTTGTTCTTTATGGTGACCTTATTAAGTTTTCGATAATCAATGCACATTCTAAGAGACTAATCCTTCTTCTTAAATAACAAGACCGGAGCACCCCATGGAGATAAATTAGGTTTAATAATGCCCAGTCTAGTAATTCTTTGAGAAGGACCTTCAACTCTTTCAATTCAGCCGGAGCCAACCTATATGTATGAATATAAATGGTATTTGTATGCAGTAATAAATCAATGACAAAGTGAATTTCCCGTTAAGGAAGAACTCCTTGAATGTCATTAGAAAGAACCTCAGGAATTCCCTCACTACAGGGACATACTCAATAAAAAGAGGTACACATTCTAGGTCTTAAACCCTCACAACATTATATAGAAAACACTTGTCTATAATCTTACGAGACTTAAAGAAATGATTTGACCCCATGGCATAAAATTTGCCCCCTCCCACTCTAGAATGGGTTAATTTGAAAAATGAAATTTAGTACCCTTGTTTTACAATCTATGGAGGAAAAATATGCATGAAGCCAATCCATACCAAAGATGATATAAAAATAAAAAATGTCATATTCTACCAAATCAACAATAGTAACTTTATTAGGCAACATTATAGTAATTTTCTAATAGAAACTTTTTGCAACCACAAAGTCACCCATTAGGGTACAAGCCGAAAAGGGCTCAATCAAAACTTCAAGAAGTACGTAAAAGTTCCTATCTACCAAAGATGCAACAAAGATAAAGCAATGCATAAACATTATCAAAGAAAATGTTTAACATGCCCGTTACAAGGTCAGGAGAACTTTCTATATCGCCCCTAGCCTTTAGTGCATAGAAACAACCTTTTTGGATCATTAGAACTATGACCATTTGGTTGATATTTTCCATTCCCCTCGCCTTGTATTCTAACATTAGGATACTCTTTAACCATATGGCCACCTTTCCACAACCATAGAAACAATTAGTCCCAACAAGGCATTCACCCACATGTTTCTTACCACACTTACCACAAGTTAGTCATTCTTTTGGTGGATCAACATTTCTGACCCTTTGTTGTTTACGATTAGAACCTCTTTCATTGCTATTATGGATGAAATTAAAAGGAAGGTTATTTGAAAACCTCTTCTTGAACTTAGTCTTCTCGTGCACATCAATCATACTCTTAGGATAAATATTTTAAAACAACTTTTCCATCTTAGCTTCCCTGTTTTCTTTCTTAGATTACTATGCTCAACCTGTTGAGCATGAAAATTCAATCTACAACTATCCATATTTTAATGAATCATGGCTGCACGACATTCTTCGTCAAGCTTTTAGGACAAGCCCGTTACAAAATGGATCATCTCATCCCTATCATTTGAAACAAATGAGGAAGCATATTAATACAAGTTATTGAATTTCAAGGAGTATTCCTTGTTACTCATACCTTCTTGATGAAGGGTGAAAAAATCCTCTAACTTATATTTTTTTGATTCCTTAGGAAGAATCTGTCAAGAAAAGACTTTTTGAAGATCAAACATGTCACCGGACCACGTTCTAAAGCACTACTATCCTTCCACTAATTGTACCTTGTTTGAGACACTTCTTTGATTTGCAGCAAGCTCACAATTCTCACTAGTACTCAACCCCATAGAAAAAAAATCTTTTAAACTCATCAAGGATGTCCTGGGTTCTTAATAAACATTAGATCCTTGTAAAATCCCTCAAACGGCTAGCCATAGTGCTAGCATGTTTGTAATCTCGACGAACAACCTCCCTTTTAGCTTGTCCCGTAATGGCCTAAGCTTTGGTAGTAATGGATTTTGCCATTTGAAGCAAGGCTACCCTCACTTAACCATCCGTATTTTTCGGAGGATTGGCTGGAACTTTGTCATTAGCAGAAGCTTTTACTTGAGGAACATTTTGATTTCCATGGGGAGTCACTCCCGCAGTTTGAATCTAATCTCGTACTCTTCTCGCTGTTTTACTTCGTCTGTTAGTCACCTAAAAACAAAAGTAAGGAATTACATGCTAAAAGAAACATTTTGTGAAAACACTAAAGGAACGACATCGGGTTATCAAGATAAGAGAAGTTTCCTAGTTATTACATAGCCTCTCATTCATAGTTGTGGAGCTCTTCACAGCCATAAAAAATATACAATGTAACGTGGTTTACTGAGACCTTCATCCTTAGGATATTTAAACTCATTCTCTTATACCAAGCTTGTCACATTCGTAATGTTAACCCCAGATGAGAATGATGTTTTCATCCTCACATATGACTCAGACAAGTCTCCTAGCATTCGTCATAACATGCCATCAGTTAAAGTTTGCTGAAAACTAAGAACTTTTATATATTGTGCGAAGTATACTTAGACTTCTTGTTTAATATTTATAATAGCATATGATATTCTAAAACTTTTCACCATGCCTAAAACCATCTAGAGAATATGAATCTTGACTTGTCCAATAAATAGTCAATATGCCATATAGGCTTTAAGACGAATGAATTCAAAGAACATAAATAGAAATAGAGTATTCTTAAAATCTATTTATGTCTTGGTAAGCTATAATAATCAATAGATAGCTTCCCCGAACATAAGGACTAACCAACAATTGGAGAAATAGTTCCCAACTTCTTCAATCCACCTTCTTAATCTTCAATAGTCACACCCTACGTTTGTAGTAATATACAGTGAGTGTGTTAGTACGTCACCTGTGCTAAATAAGGGTATATGCACATAATATATAAGGACATTCATGAAAGCATGCCATATTATGTTAATGTCTTCAATTCATATAACATAGAACATATACAAGTTAAGGATTTCTTAATTGTAAAACATGATAATAATGAAAGACTAATGCAAATAAGTGCATGTTAACATTCATTCAATAGATCATATGAACATAACATACAATACATTTACCAATGATCCTATACCCAACATACAAGTGTGATGGTCATGTGAAACCCCATAACCCCATATAACCAAGTAAATATGATACGAGAGAATAGGTAAAGCTTTTGTTAATATAACTTGTAACATAAGTAGTAATCACTTCATATAGAAATATAGATCCTTAACATATTCATCAACATAACACACATCATATAAGATTAACGGTATACATCAAAAGAATCATATATTTCATGCTATCAAATTACATAAAGACAATCTCCTAGCACTTCTCTTAGGGTCAACATGTGCAAAGTCTAGGTAGACTCGCATACCCCTACCTATGCTAAGTCTACTTCTCGAGTTACCCTAGTTGATGTCCATTTACTTGTATTTCATTTTACATGAGAGAGCATTCTCCTTAAAATACATTGACCATGTGAGATAACCCTGGAATACGATGTTGTAAAACCCTACACCGAAAGAAGGTTACCTACCGGCCAGAGTAGAACCAAAAATTACATAGCTTTCTAGGTGGATCCACTAGCTAGTATCCTATGGTAGCAACATAGTTCATGAGCTACGAGTTGTATTAGAGATATCGAGCCTCTATCTCGTGGGAGCTATTGTGACCTACCTTCCAGCTAGGAAAGGGACGCCTCTCATATCTTGTTCATCTGTTCTTAGCTTAGGTCCCTTTCTTGAAAAACCTTTAAGTTGTATTTTATCATAAACATATCATAGGTCATAGGAGTTTAACTCCTTGTATAAGCATGATAATGCGCTATTTCGGATTAGATGAAAACTTCATTCATCATAAACCATACTATGTGAGATTAACATGACATAATGACCGTGTGTAAGGCAAACAAGATGATTTCATATACTTGCATTTTTGTATTCATATAATGATCTCACAATTAACATGGTTTTAGCCCTATATATATATACAAAAATTATAAATATTTTTATAGCATTGCATAATCATTTATAGGCTAATATAACAAGCATATAGGAATCGTGACATTAGAAGACTTACCTTTTGCTTCCAAGAAACTTATTCAAGAGCTTATACTAAACTAACAATAATTATAACAACAACTTAGTGAAATACTTAATAGCATAAAAAATAATAACTTCTCAACTCATAAACAAGATCAATTTGTAATGTAGGATAAGAGAGAAGCTCATTAAAGAGTTTATTCAAGTCTATGTTCAAAATCCCAACGTTTACATGTAAAAATGTAGTATGTACACCCCAAACAAGACTATTCTTTGGTAAGATATCATGAATCACACAAGATTCGAATGTTATAAATCCAATACTAAACAATTCGTGAGAAATCAACCGTAGAAAAATATTATTTCTCATCAATAGTCGTAAATATAGAGTAAGAAGGAAACTCAATTTGTAGAGTAAAAATCCTAGAATTTGAATTTCTTGAAAACTATCTTTGAATGGACCTTTTGGGGAAAGGAATCCCAAGATTTCAAAACTCATATCTTATAGACAACTTATTCACGAAAATTAAATGGAAACCTTTAGGCCTTTGTCTTCTTACGTAAGTTTTTCTCTTTCTTCAATGGACATTAAAAGGAGAGCATTTTTTGATAAAGATGGGGAATTATATTTTAATCTGATTTTGACGTGTAAAGTCTTGTATAAACCTGACCTAGTTTCCATATAGAGTCCTCCTATAAAATATCCAAAATACACTCCACTTATATTGGTCTCTTTATGAAGTTAAATTACCAAAAATAAGATTTTAATATTTTTGTAAGTGGCAGTGAGGTGCGTGTCAGCTTCCGTCGCGAGGTTGCCTCTCAATTCTTGAGGCATTAGCCTGCATGTAGGTTGTGTGTTCCACACCTCATGTCCCAATCTTCTTCACGCAGGATGCTTTAGTAGCAAGCCTACCCATGATTGTGTCCTCCCCGAGGACCCTTCAGGTGATTTTTTGGGTGTCGTTGCCAGACTTTTGGATGCTTTGTAAGACATTATGCCTATCCAATGTCTTTTTACTAGTTTTAGACCATATTTGACTCCGTGAAACCTTCACAAAAACATAGGGACGTCAACTAGTTATAATTATCTAGTTTATGAACGTCAAGGACTTCATTTGTTATTGTTTATCTAAACTTTTCTATATGAACCTACTTTATTAAAGAAGGTATGAAAAAACCATTTGAAAATTACTTATAAGTTTAAGCTCTAATCTAACTCATGGTATTTTGGAAGTGTTACAAACATGAACTTTTCTAGACATTTGGTGTATGCTGAATCAATTGAGGATTCAAAGTTTAGTAGAATTTCAAGGAAATTGAAGACGGGTTGATTTGATGAGCGAAACAAATCTATGTCTAGGAAGTGGGCTCCAAATAATGATGGAGCTAGTGCTCCTAAGGTCAAGCGTAAAGGTGGTAGTAGTTCTCAAGGTGTTAAGCCTACTTGTTCTACTTGTGGGTAAAAGCACATTAGGAAATTTCTAGACAATACCGGATGTTGTTTCTGTTTTTGTAAGGATTTTCATAAGGTCCTACTATTGCAGATAAGTGGTAAGAGACAGAGCAAGCTCCTCTTAGTTTTCCGGAAGGTGGTGCCTCAAAGAGGAATCACTTCTATGAACTTCGGATTAAGGGAGAATATTGGAATGATGATGCCGGTAAGTTATTATTTTCCCTATTGTGTTGTGATGGGTTCATTCTATATAGGGAGTATGGTGGGTACTATTGTAACGACCTGTTTAGTCGTTTTGAGCAACAAACTTAAATTCTGGAAAAACAGGTTGAGGCGACGGACCAAACGACGATCCGTCATGGGCACGACGGACCGTCGCAGGGTCTCGTTTCAAGAAACTTAGAAAATCTGAAATTGGGTACTGAAAATCGACTCTCAGAACTTCGTGACGGAATGGCAGGACGGACCATCACAGGCGTGACGGACCGTCACAGATCCTTGGTGGAAATTTGGGTCTTTGAACTCTGCGACGACATGCAGGATGGACCGTCGCAGGCATGACGGCCCGTCACAGGTTACGCAAATTCCAGGCAGAGTCGGATTTCTGGTGAAGTTTTAAGGGACGTTTTTGGACTATTCTTTCCTTAATTATAGATTTCGTGGGGTTATATTAATAACTAAAATTCTTGAGGGGTTAAAAGAGGTAACCCTAAGTTAATTAGTGGGGTATTATTGCCATGTTTTATTCTTAATTATATACTAATTACGGTAAAAGAAAGAGGGTTTGAATAAGAAAATAGAAAGAACAACAAGAGAGAGAGGGAATCGAACGAGAAGGGAGAAACAAAGCTTTGGGGAAAATTCTTGCTTGATTCAACTCTTCGGTGGAGGTAGGTTATGGTTTCATGCTTTCATAAGTAAACTCTTAATAGTGAATGATATGTATTGTGTATTGTAAACCCTACTATATGCTTAATGGTATGTTTGAATGAATATGATTATGTGATTGTGATAAGATAAGCATGATGAAAATATTGAATCCCAAATCTTGAAAAGAAACTTTAATATACATTATTAATGATGATGCCTTGGAATAGAAGAAGGCTTGATGAATTAAAGTAATGGGATTGATGATGCCTTGGAATAGAGAAGGCTTGATGATTTTACAGAATGATATTAGTGGATGGGAGTGTCACGTTCCGACACATAGTATAAGTGGATCGGAGTGTCACGTACCGACACATGTAGGGGATCGGAGTGTCACGTTCCGACACATGTAGGGGATCGGAGTGTCACGTACCGACACATGTAGGGGATCGGAGTGTCACGTTCCGACACATAGAATTAGGGGATCGGAGTGTCACGTTCCGACACATAGAATTAGGGGATCGAAGTGTCACGTACCGACACATAGTAGTAGGGGATCGGACTGTCACGTACCGACACAAGAGGAGGAAAGATAATGAATCTTGAAAGATGATAATATACTCAACTTAATATACTTAATTCCCAAATGAGTATGGTATTGAGGCTTGAGCCCTCATGAATGAACTTGATGTTACTTATTGATGATTATAGTACTTTTTGTTGCTACATGTTGAGTTTTATAGTTGATTTACGATAATATTTGATATATAATGTTCCCTATTTTGAGTTGGCCAATGATATCTACTCAGTACCCGTGTTTTGTACTGACCCCTACTTTTATGTTTTTCTTCTTGTTATTTGTAGAGTGCAGCAAACGTGCCGTCATCTTCGACTCAATAGTAACTCAAGCCAGTCTTCGTCACACCGGATCTTCAGGGTGAGCTAACGCTTCTAGCTTGGACTGTATCTTCTCCTTCATGTCTTGATGCCTTGAACCTCCAGCATGGACTATCTTCTTATGTATTTTTAGCTTTTAGAATACTCTTAGTTTAGTCATTTGATCATAGATGTTCTTGTGATGATGACTTCCAGATTTTGGGGAATAATAGATGTTGAATTTTAGAAGTTAATGAATTGATTTTATTAATGAGTTTAAGTCTTCCGCATTACTTTATGTTGATATTACCTTGAAATGTTAAGGTTTAGATTGGTTGGTTCACTCACATAGGAGGGTAAGTGTGGGTGCCAATCGCGGCCCGTATTTGGGTCGTGACAAACTTGGTATCAGAGCATTAGGTTCGTTGGTCTCATCACACAAGAACAGGTCTAGTAGAGTCTTAAGGAACGGTAGGGGGACGCCTTTACTTTTCCTTGAGAGGCTATAAGACTTTAGGAAAATTTCACTCTTTCATTCTTTCTTTCGTGCTACTACTTGAGTCCAATTGGTATCTAGGCGATACGAATTGGTATCTGACCATCTTCACTCTCTTTCGCAGATGGTTAGAACTAGAGCAACGACTACGTCAACACCAACACCGGCCAGACAAGAAACAACTGAGCCAGCCACCGGGGTTGTGGTTCAAGGAAGAACAGCGGTGAGGGGCCGTGGAAGAGGTCATGGGAGGACGTCCTCTAGGGGAAGAGGACGAACACCTATCCCATCTGATACTAGGGCAGTGACTCCTCCACCGACTGAGGAAGTAATAAGAGAAGGGGAGGATGGGGAAACTGAACAAGTGCAAAATGAGGAAATGCCACCCCAACCTACACCAGAGATGATCAATCAGGTTCTGACTTATCTTAGCGGGTTATCTGATCAAGGTCAGGCAGCTCAAGTGTTTTCAGCGCCAACACCTCCGGTTTCAGAAGTACAACATGCGACTACTATGGCTCCCCGCATGGATGTTCTATAGGACATAGGCACATTTCCACGTCTGACTACAGGGCCTATAATGACAAATGATCAGCATGAACTTTTTAGTAAGTTCTTGAAATTGAAACCTCCGGTCTTCAAGGGTGCTGAATCGGAGGATGCTTATGATTTTCTGGTTGACTGTCACGAGCTACTACAAAAGATGGGTATAGTAGAACGGTTTGGTGTGGAGTTTGTGACTTATCAGTTTCAAGGGAACGCCAAAATGTGGTGGCGGTCACATATCGAGTGTCAACCAATAGAGGCACCACCTATGACTTGGGCCTCATTCTCTAGTTTGTTTATGGAGAAGTATTAACCCCGGACTTTGAGGGATAGGAAAAGGGATGAGTTCCTGAGCCTAGAGCAAGGTAGGATGTCGGTTAATGCTTATGAGGCTAATTTCCGTGCACTGTCCAAATATGCCGCTCAACTCTGTTTCAGTCCTCAAGAGCGGATTCGCCAGTTTGTGAAGGGGTTGAGGTCAGAATTGCGGATTTCGGCCTTACAGGTAGCGGCAACGGCAAAATCCTTCCAAGAAGTGGTAGACTTTGTGATAGAAGTGGAAGGAGTGAAGCCAGACGACTTCACCCCAACATCAACATCAAAAAGGCTTCGAAAGGGAGGTGAGTTTAATGGTTCTTACACTAGAGGACAGGGTTCGGGAAGTTACTCAGTCCGACCAATTCAGTCTTCACTACAGGCTATAGTTGGGGGACCACCTAAGACCAGTCAACACTTCTCCGAGGGGCCTAGGATTGACTCCAGAGAATGTTATGGATGTGGGGAGATTGGACATATTAGGAAAAGCTGTCCCAGACAAAGTTATAGACCCCTAATAGCTAGAGGTAGAGGTGGTCATGGTAGAGGCCGTTATTCTGGAGGACGTGGTGGGCGAGGTAATGGTGGTCACCAAAACGGCAGAGGTAATGGGCAAACTGGGGCCACTACATCACTACATTGTAGGGGAAACGGACAGACAAACGATAGGGCCCAGTGTTACGCTTTCCCTGGGCGGTCTGAAGCGGAGGCATCTGATGCTGTCATCAGAGGCAATCTTCTGGTTTGTGATTGCGTGGCTTCTGTATTGTTTGATCCTGGATCCACGTTTTCTTATGTATCTTCCTCATTTGCTAATGGTCTAAATATACATTGTGAATTTCTTGATATGCCTATTCGTGTTTCTACTCCGGTGGGTGAGTCTGTGGTAGTTGAAAAGGTATATAGGTCATGTTTGGTAAACTTTGTGGGGAGCAACACTTATGTAGATTTGGTTATCTTAGAAATGGATGATTTTGATGTGATTCTAGGTATAACTTGGCTTTCTCCGCAATATGCAATCTTGGATTGTAATGCTAAAACGGTGACCTTATCCAAGCCTGGGATAGACCCGTTAGTGTGGGAGGGTGACTACACTTCCAATCCGGTCTGCATCGTCTCCTTTCTTTGTGCTAACAAAATGATTAGTAAAGGGTGTTTAGCTTTCTTGGCACATCTCAAGGATGACACTACCCAAGTACCTTCGATTACTTCGGTTTCAGTAGTTCATGAGTTTCTGGATGTGTTCCCTGCAGATCGTCCCGGTATGCCACCGGATAGGGATATTGACTTCTGTATTGATCTTGAACCCGGTACTCGCCCCATTTGTATACCCCCTCATAGAATGGCTCCCACGGAGTTAAGAGAGTTATAAGCACAACTTCAAGAGTTATTGAACAAAGGCTTCATTAGAACAAGTGCATCCCCTTGGGGTGCTCCGGTTTTTCTTGTAAAGAAGAAGGATGGGAGTTTTCGGATGTGCATAGACTACAGACAACTAAATAAAGTAACTATTAAGAACATGTACCCTCTTCCTCGCATTGATGACTTGTTCGATCAGTTACAAGGTGCTTGTGTCTTCTCTAAGATTGACTTGAGATCCGGTTATCATCAATTTAAAATACGGGCAACGGATGTGCCAAATACTGCTTTTCAAACGAGGTATGGGCATTACAAATTTGTAGTGATGTCTTTTGGTCTTACGAATGCCCCTGCTGCGTTCATGAACTTGATGAACGAGATTTTTAAGCCACATTTGGACCTCTTCGTGATCGTAGTTATTGATGATATATCGGTATACTCAAAGAGCAAGAAGGAACATGAAGAGCATTTGAGAATGGTATTGGAAATGGTAAGGGAGAAAAAGCTTTATGCCAAGTTCTCTAAGTGTGAGTTTTGGCTAGATGCAGTGTCGTTCTTGGGACACGTGGTTTCTAAGGATGGAATGATGGTGGATCCTTCTAAGATTGAGACAGTGAAGAATTGGGTAAGACCTACGAATGTGTCAGAAATAAGGAGCTTTGTTGGGTTAGCTAGCTACTACCGCCGATTTGTAAAGGGATTCTCTTCTATTGCTTCCCAATTGACAAACATGACTAAGCAGAATGTTCCATTTGTATGGTCGGACGAATGTGAGGAAAGCATTCAGAAGCTCAAGACTTTGTTGACTACCGCACCTATCCTTACCTTGCCAGTAGAGGGTAAGAACTTCATTGTTTATTGTGATGCATCCTATTCTGGTTTGGGTGCAGTGCTAATGCAAGAGAAGAGTGTGATTGCTTATGCTTCAAGGCAATTAAAGGTGCATGAACGTAACTATCCGACCCACGATTTGGAATTGGCTGCGGTCGTGTTTGCATTAAAGCAATGGAGACACTATTTATATGGGGTTAAGTGTGAGGTCTACACGAATCATCGTAGCCTTCAGTATGTCTTTACTCAGAATGATTTGAACTTGAGGCAGAGGAGATGGATGGAACTACTCAAGGACTACGACATCACTATTTTGTATCATCCGGGAAAAGCGAATGTTGTAGCGGATGCTCTAAGTAGAAAGGCGGGAAGCATGGGAAGTCTAGCTCACTTGCAAGCTTTTAGACGCCCACTGGCTAGAAAGGTTCAGACTGTAGCTAATGACTTGATGAGATTAGAAGTAAACAAGAAGGGAGGATTATTGGCTTCTGTGGAGGCAAGATCTTCCTTTCTTGACAAGATTAAGGGAAGACAGTCTGATGATGAGAAACTGCGCAGAATTCAAGATAAGGTATTGCGAGGAGAGGCTAAGGAAGCACAAATCGATGAGAAAGGTGTTTTGAGAATCAAGGGAAGGGTATGTGTACCCCGCGTCGATGATTTGATCAACACTATTCTGACAGAGGCTCATTGTTCAAGGTATTCTATACATCCGGGTACAACCAAGATGTATCGTGACCTAAAGCAACACTTTTGGTAAAGTAGAATGAAGCGTGATATTGTTGACTTTATTGCCAAGTGTCGAACTGTCAACAAGTAAAGTGTGAACACCAAAGGCCCGGAAGAACACTTCATAGAATGCCCATTCCGAAATGGAAGTGGGAAAGAATTGCAATGCATTTTGTGATTGGTCTTCCGAAGACAATGGGTAAGTATGACTCCATTTGGGTGATTGTTGATAGGTTAACTAAATCTGCTCATTTCATTCCGGTCAAGGTGACTTACAATGCATAAAAGTTAGCCAAACTTTACATCTCGGAAGTGGTGCGATTGTATGGGGTTCCACTATCCATCATATCAGATAGAGGTACGCAGTTTTCTTCTAAGTATTGGAAAACATTGCATGCGGAATTGGGTACTAGGTTGGACCTTAGTACTGCGTTCCATCCTTAGACCGATGGTCAGTCTGAGCGAACGATTCAAGTGTTGGAGGATATGCTTCGTGCGTGTGTGATATAGTTTGGTGGTCATTTGGATAGCTTCCTACCCTTAGCGGAGTTTTCATACAACAATAGCTATCACTCAAGCATTGATATGGCTCCATTCGAAGCATTGTATGGTAGGAGATGTAGGTCTCCTATTGGTTGGTTTGATGCGTTCAAGGTCAGACCTTGGGGTACTGATCTCTTGAGGGATTCGATGGAAAAAGTGAAGTCTATTCAAGAAAAGCTTCTAGCGGCGCAAAATAGACAAAAAGAATATGCAGATCGAAAGGTTAGAGACTTGGAGTTCATGGAGGGTGAACAAGTCTTGTTGAAAGTTTCACCCTCGAAAGGGGTGATGCAGTTTGGAAAAAGGGGTAAACTAAGTCCAAGGTACATTGGACCATTTGAAGTACTTAAGTGAGTGGGGGACGTGGCTTATGAGTTAGCCTTGCCTCCAGGGCTGTCCGGAGTACACCCGGTATTCCATGTGTCGATGTTGAAAAGATACCATGGGGATGGAAACTACATCATCCGTTGGGATTCAGTTTTGCTTGATGAGAACTTGTCTTATGAGAAGGAGCCTGTTGCTATTTTAGATAGAGAAGTTCGCAAATTGAGGTCAAGAGAGATTGCATCCATCAAGGTGCAATGGAAGAATCAACCCGTTGAAGAAGCCACTTGGGAGAACGAGGCGGATATGCGAGAAAAATACCCACATCTGTTTACAGATTCAGGTACTCCTTTTCGCCCTTGTTTTCCTTTTATTGATCATTCGGGGATGAACGATGGGTAAATTGGTATCTATTGTAACGACCTGTTTAGTCGTTTTGACCAACAAACTTCAATTCTGGAAAAACAGGTTGAGGCGACGGACCAAACGACGATCCGTCATGGGCACGACGGACCGTCGCAGGGTCTCGTTTCAAGACACTTAGAAAATCTAAAATTGGGTACTGAAAATTGACTCTCTGAACTTCGTGACGGAATGGGAGGACGGACCGTCACAGGCGTGGAGGACCGTCACAGACCCTTGGTGGAAATTTGGGTCTCTGAACTCTGCGACAATATGTAGGACGGACCGTCGCAGGCACGACGGCCCGTCACAGGTTGCACAAATCCCAGGCAGAGTCGGATTTCTAGTGAAGTTGTAAGGGACGTTTTTGGACTATTCTTTCCTTAATTATAGATTTCGTGGGGTTATATTAATAACTAAAATTCTTGAGGGGTTAAAAGAGGTAACCCTAAGTTAATTAGTGGGGTATTATTGCCATGTTTTATTCTTAATTATATACTAATTAGGGTAAAAGAAAGAGGGTTTGAAAAAGAAAATAGAAAGAACAACAAGAGAGAGAGGGAATCGAACGAGAAGGGAGAAACAAAGCTTTGGGGAAAATTCTTGCTTGATTCAACTCTTCGGTGGAGGTAGGTTATGGTTTCATGCTTTCATAAGTAAACTCTTAATAGTGAATGATATGTATTGGTAGTATTGTAAACCCTACTATATGCTTAATGATATGTTTGCATGAATATGATTATGTGATTGTGATAAGATAAGCATGATGAAAATATTGAATCCCAAATCTTGAAAAGAAACTTTAATATACATTATTAATGATGATGCCTTCGAATAGAAGAAGGCTTGATGAATTAAAGTGATGGGATTGATGATGCCTTGGAATAGAGAAGGCTTGATGATTTACAGAATGATATTAGTGGATCGGAGTGTCACGTTCCGACACATAGTATTAGTGGATCGGAGTGTCACGTACCGACACATGTAGGGGATCGTAGTGTCACGTTCCGACATATGTAGGGGATCGGATTGTCACGTACCGACACATGTAGGGGATCGGAGTGTCATGTTCCGACACATAGAATTAGGGGATCGGAGTGTCACGTTCCGACACATAGAATTAGGGGATCAGTGTGTCACGTACCGACACATAGTAGTAGGGGATCGGAGTGTCACGTACCAACACAAGAGGAGGAAAGATAATGAATCTTGAAAGATGATAATATACTCGACTTAATATACTTAATTCCCAAATGAGTATGGTATTGAGGCTTGAGCCCTCATGGATGAACTTGATGGTACTTATTGATGATTATAGTACTTGTTGTTGCTACATGTTGAGTTTTATAGTTGATTTACGATAATATTTGATATATACTGTTCCCTATTTTGAGTTGGCCGATGATATCTACTCAGCACCCGTGTTTTGTACTGACCCCTACTTTTATGTTTTTCTTCTTGTTATTTGTGGAGTGCAGCAAACGTGCCGTCATCTTCAACTCAATAGTAACTCAAGCCAGTCTTCGTCACACCGGATTTTCAGGGTGAGCTAACGCTTCTAGCTTGGACTGGATCTTCTCCTTCATGTCTTGATGCCTTGAACCTCCGGCATGGACTAGCTTCTTATTTATTTTTAGCTTTTAGAATACTCTTAGTTTAGTCGTTTGATCGTAGATGTTCTTGTGATGATGACTTCCAGATTTTGGGGAATAATAGATGTTGAATCTTAGAAGTTAATGAATTGATTTTATTAATGAGTTTAAGTCTTCCGTATTACTTTATGTTGATATTACCTTGAAATGTTAAGGTTTAGATTGGTTGGTTCTCTCACATAGGAGGGTAAGTGTGGGTGCCAATCGCGGCCCGTATTTGGGTCGTGACAACTATAGATATGATTGGGTGACTCTTCTCTTCTATTCAATTCGAGCTTGAGAGATCAAATGACATATTAGGATGTTGCACATTTCTTTTTGTGTAGGAGCCTAGTTGAAATTGAATTTCCTTGATTCCTTTCATTCTGCATTTTATGAAGTTATGTTTATGTTGTAAAAACATTGTAGCTGATTTTGTATCACACATTTTCATTGTCTCATCATAAATTGCTTAAAAGATGAATTAAGGAAAATTTGAGTATATTTAATTTTAAGAATTTTGTGTTCACTGTAAAGAAATTGATATTTTGAATAATAATTTTTTTCATGAAAAATGATAATAATGTGTATAGAAATTAGGCATATGAGAATCATAGTGCGTGGAGAAGGAGTTCCTCCTATGTGAAATGAAGATTGTGAATCTTATTGCATGATGAGTTGAACAAGTAGTTTCTATCTTATTGTTGTGTTTTCAGTCTCTTGGTTATGTTTAATTGGTGTTCCTACTATACTTGTATTGAATCTTGTGTTGAATTGTTATGTTTTACTAGTCATGAGTTTCTTGTCTCTTGAAAGTTCCTAAGATAAAGAAAGGGTCATTATAGGAGGAATGTTGTCCATGTGAGGGAGAATATTACATCTCTAAAACAACTTAGGCGAAACTAGAGACTAACACGTGTGACATGAGGGTTTAAAGTCCTATAATGTTTTATAAGGATGTTTTTAGGCAATGTCTAATGTTTAGTGATGTTTGGAGGCCAAGCGTCCTGAAACACCACTGATGTTCGAAACATTTCCCTTGAGACGTGCTCATATGTTTAGGTGTTCCTTAACATGTTTAACGTGTTCCTTTTAATTTAGATTGATGTGAGATGTTTCTAACTTATATACGAGTGTATGTAACTTTGAAATGTCTGGCACGACTCCCCAAGGACAAACTTAAGGGTCCTTCAAGAGGTCCTAATTTGTCAGTAAAAGATAGAAAACTAGTCTAACTAACGAAGGGGCAATAAAAGAACTTATGTCAATCAACGCCCCTTCATTTGGGGAGCAGGTTGACCATTAGTTTTTGGATCTTAAGCTCCCAAAATTTGAGTCTCTGGTTCAATCGACAACATAGCCAGTCAATGGATCTATGTGGTGTCAATTGGTCCTTCGATTCACACATGCATGCTTTCTGCAGGTGTCTCGGTAAAGCCTTGGGTAATTTGGGATTTTCACCTAATGTTCTAAAAATAATTTGGGAGGTTTCTTAATGGTATTATGGGTTGTTTATGCATTTTTATAAATCTAGAACCCCTAACAAAGATCATTATTCAAAATCAAAACCTTAAATCCAAAGAACAACTCTCTACAACACCATTGAAACTTAAAGGGAGATTGGAGCTTGGCTCTTTATTTCTCTATCAATTATCAATGAATTTTGTGTATAATATTCATTAAGGTATTGTTTTAATCCTAATATGTTCTTTCTTCATGGAGACAATCATAAAAGTCATTTTCAAGACATCCAAAAAGATGAATTGTCCTATTTTTATAAATAGCCATTGGTTCTTGTATAAAACATTTTGAATCAAAGAATAATGATTGAATGAAGGTTATTTGAATGATTTTATATCAAAATTCATATAAACCCATGAAAATCATGAAATCTTTATTTTGACTATTTAGTGGGTGATTTGATCATGTCTCTATTATAGTGAAATCTTGTGTATTTACTTTAGTCTCTTTATTATGTAAGAAACATGTTAGAATTGTATGGAATTTCTACTATATTGAAGAATTCATATTGCATTATATTGCATCTTTATATATTGTGGTTATTGGAATGAACTGGTGATCATTGTAGTCGGTAAGAGCCTTCATGGATTGAATTGGTTTAGTTTGTTATGTATAAGAGATGGTATGGTTTGAATGGTCATATGTTGACCTAACCTTCTCTATATTGTGTAGAATAGGTACTTCTATATTGTTCCACTTATATTGATGGTTCTTAGGTGATATACTTAGGAATAATGTTGTCTCGTCGACATTACATTATCAATTGTGAACCAATGGGCCTCATTGGCATTACATTATAAACTATGATATTGTCATGACAAAATTGGATATATAATAATTGAGAAGGTCTAGATGACTTATGTATATATGTGACGTCAATGTATGTGTTCTTCTAAGTGATTATATATAATCATGGTAGGCTATAAGAATGCCTTAGATGTGTATGCTTGATGTTGAAATGTGAACCGTCCTAATTGACTATATGAACATTATGATGAGTTGTGTTTATGATTCAATAGAAGTGTGTAGGGTGAATTTCAAGTGTACTGAGTTGATCCGATATGCTAAATGAATTATATTAAACATTATATAAGATCATAATGAAGTGTGCCGTGTTTTGGTAGACTTATGTCCATTACTGGATACATGAAGGCTATAATATGATTATTGACTTAGTAGGCTAAAGAATCTTTGTCATGAATGCATATGTATGAATGAAATATGGTCTTGAATATTGTAAAGAAGGTTATTTATGTGGAACCTTTTTAAAAGATTCTTATGATATCCTTGTAGTTGAAAGTCATAATGTATCCTTCTTTTTTCAGTCATGGACATAGAGGTTGTTGGATAGAAGGGCATGAAATTGTCCTTAGGAAAGTCATAGAACTATCTTAATAACAATTGTAAGGCATCCCTAGTGCACCTTCTTTCGTAAGGTGTATTATGATTTGTTCATGATAAAGATATGGTACCGCTTCATATACTCCTTTATTGAATTACTCTATTGTAACAAAGGCTAGCACCGAAACAGTGTTCTTCGGAAGTTGCTCTTCTTTAGATAAGACTAGAATACAAGGAAACCCTTGATATTACTTAATCATGTGCCCGCATGGGATGTTTCCTTGTTCTACTAATTTGCAAGTAGAACACACTCTATAGGAGTAAAGTTGACTACGGATCCGATGTCTATCTAGTATAGTCTATGTCAGTTATTTCCTATAATCATCATATTGGATACATTTTAGTGTTTGATAAGTTCTATGAAGTTTAGGTAGTGGAATGTGACGCTATCTAGACATTGCACTAGTAGACTTAGAAGATGTTTTTATATAGGTTCCCTGGGTCTTTTCGAAGACCATTATGTGGAATTCTTTATGTTTTGGATGTTTCTTAAATGTTCTAATTGACATAATGACTTTACCTAAAAGTATGTTGATGAAAAGGTACTTACCTAGAGTAGCTTTAAGGATTACTATACTAGGCATGAAGAGGGTGTATGGGCGGTCTCTTTATGTCCTACCTAGGTGAGCCATAGGCTAATTCTAGGTATGGAGTTTAATCTATGAAATGGGGCTAATCATATCTTAGGTAGTTTAATAAATCATTTTTGGTGTGTGTGAATGGGTTTTATGGGATGTCGCTTAATAACTCATTCAAGCGTGCCATAGAATAACCTTTGGTAGGAAGGTCTCATGTTTATCCAATTTGAAGTGATATTGATGCTATATTGTGTGATGTGACTATATGTGCATCTATCGGCTTGTTTGTGACTTATACTTGTCTTATGATGTTTTGCTCAAAAAGAGCATGTTTTATACAAATATCCTTTTAGCATGATTTTATACATTACACCATATTTAGTGCATTCTAATGTACTAATTCCATATATTTTGTTTATCTATAATGTTGTAGGTAGAATTTTAGAGATGTCTTTCAAGTGGAAGCTTGAATGAGTATTCATTCAACCAAAGTTGGGGTATGGCCTCACTTGATTATACGACATTACTATGTTTAGTATTCACTGTTAAAATTATTTTAATAGACTTAGATTTTTAATTCTTTTGGTGTATGCACCATGTCCCAAGATAGTATGCATCAGAGAGGGTTCATTGGGTTTTTTACCTTTAAATCATCACGTAACATTGAAAATAGCATATTTCATTAATTAAAATTATTTCATAAAAAATCCATACTTGCGATTCAAGATGGAGGAAGTTTGAGTTTGAAACCCCTCTTTGTGAAGTGTTTAAAATTAATCCTTGAATGAAACCAAGTTTATGAATTAACTACCATACCTCAATAGAAGAAGTCCTTAATGCATAAAATACTTGGGGTGAATTTAAAAAACATCCCAAGTGAGGCCGCATCAAAACAACTTTTGCAGGGGCCAAACGATGGATCCTAGGTAGTGGAGTCGTTTGAATGATGAAACTTGCTATTGAGGCATCATTTAGATCAGATACATGTTTCATGCGATTTAAGATCGGTCCACTAAGCGTGGGTCTACTCCCCCAAACAATGGGGTGTCGACAACCTGCTACCCCTAAACAAAGGTTGTCATTTGGGCAGTGCTTCGTTGTTTTATTGCCAAGTCTTATTTGCTCATTTGGGGACCTTCGTGGGTCCTAGGTAGAGCCGTACCTGGACATTGAAAATCTAAACATGGAAATGTAGGTCATATATTCCTCCACTATCAATAATAAACCCCAAAAAATCCCAAAACATCCAAGGTCACACCAAAACACATGAGCGCACATCAACATCTAGTTGTCGGATGTCATAATCGTCCATTTATGTTTGACTTCTAAACATACCAAACTGACCTTGAACACTAAATTTCAATATTATAACACAATATTAACTCAACACACATAATAAATGCTCTAGTTATACCTATTTCATTATGGGGATCGCTACAACAAACCTATAGGTGAAAGAATGCATTGTGTTCCTCTTTTTGAGAGTGAGTGTTGTATTGTAATTTTGATTATTAAATTGATTATACCTTGTGTTTCAAAATTGAATAATAATTTTTTTAGGGAATTCACAGTTGTTTATTTAGCTTTATCTTGTATTTGAAGCAATTAATGAGAGCCAAATAATATTTGGTAATGGTGAATAACAATTCGAATTGTTGAGTATACAATTGAACCTTGCATAAATAATTGGAGTGTGGTTGTGTAAATTTGTTATTCAGTCTTCTGTCACACTTTTGAACACATCCTTGTAGAACTGCTAAATTTGATATTTACTTGAGGACAACAAATAGCATAAGTTTGAGGTGTTGATTAGTCCACAAATTCAACTCATTTAGAGTTATATTTTAATAAAAATAGTGTCGTCAAATGCTTATTTATCTCAATATATGATTAAAACATTTACGTTTCATGTATTAGATGTTTGAAGTGAAGCATGGACATTATATTGCAAAAAGGAACAAAACCCTTAAAAGAACAACGAAATTGAAGCCTAAAGATCGCCGGGCACACCTGGCAAATGTCTAAAGAGGCCTACCTCACCTTTTGCTCCCGTGTAGTAGCCCTAATTAAAAGGATCAAATCGGTTGAAGAAAATAGCAATCGGCGCATTGACAAGATTTTTCATCAAATTGTACCTCATTTCAAAATAGAACAAAACATAATGATCTGGAAGGGTTTGACGGATGGAGATTAGCTCCACCAATTGGCTTATCGACAATTTGTTCAGCGATTCCGACTTCCGCCCCCTAAAAACATGTGAAACTTTAATATATCATGTCTAAAAATATTAGTAACAGTTTTATTTTAAAGAGTGGAATATTATTATATTTTTCTATCTAGAATATTAGCTTTTCATATATTTTCTATAAGTTGAGAGGATTTTGAATACTTGAAGAAGAAGAAGGTTTCTTCTCTTTCAATTTGGAAATGGGTATCTTGTTTTATTCATTATTTGCCTAATTTGAAACTTAAATCATCATACCCATTTGGTTTGAACAGCATGGAAGGTATTAATTTATATTTCTCTATTTGTTGGGAGAAATCCCCATTCTTGGATCTTTCTTCCTCGTAGATTAATTTTAGTTCAATGGTGAATTATTTTAGTAGTCGTGGATGAATTTAATCAATTTGTAGTTGAAAATAGAAATTTATTTGTGTTTACGTCTTGCTTGAGAGAGAAGTCATGAAACCATGTATACTAGATTTATAGCCTAAGAAGTGGGTTGATATGAGGTTTCGCTTGAGATAGTGATATCTATTCTCATATCGTAACACTCAGCTCGAGAGAATGAGTGGGGTAAGATGTAGCCTGGTCTTTATGCAGAAAGTGGGTGTCCAAGTGGGACCCATTTGAAATGGGGTAAGTTGCTTGAGCGAGAACCTATTCCCACGTAAATCTTATACTACTAACTATTATTGCATAAATCTATAATTGAAATCATGTACCGAATAATCTAGATTAAACCGCATTCTTGTAAACTCCAACGAATCTCTCGCACATTTCATTGAATTTTTTGTAAATTTCATTATTTTTTTACTAATTGTTACAAAACCCACTATTGATATTTGACTTTTTTATGACAACGCTTAATTTAAAATGGTTTTAATCCTTAATTTATAAAATTTTTAATTTAAAAAATTAAATTATGATTTTGTACTAATTCTCACTACCGCTCTCTTAGCACATGACCCGAACCCTTGATTGGGTTAGTAAATTATCATTGATCGTGGTTACCTTGTTACAACAGGGGATCACTTTCTAGATGTAACCGGTGTCGTCGTCCTTGAAGTGGACTAAGACTAGCCACTTAGAATTCATCATTACATTTTATAGTTTAAAAAGTGTGGAAAATTAAACATTTCACATATCAATATTTATTGAGGTTTACATAGAAATCTCACATACTACATGTGGAGTTTACTTAGACTCCTCACATACTAGCATACAAAGGCTTCTCATTTCGACAACTTCAGATACATAGGAGTTAGTCTATTACTTTGTCTCATATTGAACTATCTAAACAAATACAAATCTTTAAAATAGCCAATAGAAAGCCAACATGCCAATATAGGATTAGATAAATATCCAAATGATACAGGAAAGAACAATGTCTTTAGGATAATGCAACTTGAAATCAAGAATGTGTAAATAGGTAAAATCCCGGAACATGAGGACCTACCACCACATGGAGAAAAGAGTTGAAGTGTTCTTTAATTGGCTTTCTACGAGCTCAATGGCCGGAACCTACATATTTGTAGAAAACATAGAAATATGGGTTAGTACGCCACTTGTACTATGTATGAAAGCATATGCACACAAAATATTGAAATCACGCTTAAAGGGACATTTGTTCAAAACATGTTAGTTTTATTTGAAAAGTCTTTTTGCATAACCAAGAAATGTATGAAAAAATTAGCACATTGTAATAAATACAATAGCATATATAATATAAGACCAACGTCATCAAATAAAGTCAAGCAAATATGTATAGAAGCATATTAGATCACATAAACAAACAACTTCAACATAATGTTATTCCAGAATAAAGCATGTATAAAAGTTCATAACATTATAACATCTGCAAGACCACTACCCATAACCCATTACAAAGCATACAAGGGAAATGTTCAAGTGAAGTCCCATAACCTCACACAACCAAGTAGACCCAACAAAAGATCATAAGCAATGTCTACCTTCATATAACATAACATAATGAGTATTCATCTTCATAATTAGCAACTTAGATTAATAACATCTAGATAAGTTAAATTAACATCACATAGGTCATCAACATGTAGATTAAACATTTTCTTAGTATTAGATTCGTAAAAGAAGGAGAATATCCTCATAAGACTTCAATCATGGCAAACCAATGCATTGCATAGGGAGAATGTCATTCCACTAAAAATATTAAGATAAACCTCGTACGTCATCCTAGTTAGGGTTCACATTATACCGTTCAATTTAGTTGTGGGAGCAATTTCCTTAACCGACATAGACCACAATAGTTAATATGTGGAATCCAGAGTCACGAAACGCTACACCAAAAGAAGGTGGTCTACGTGCAAACATAGTTCCGTGACTTGAACATAGATTTTGAGGTTGTTCTACTAGTTAGTATTCCTATGGGGGCAACATAGTTCAAGAACTAGGAGACATACATGAGACCCTCTAAATTCACAATTTCATTGTAGTCTCTGTCTCGTGAGAATCGTTGTGAACATACCTTCTTGCATTTTAATTGGCTATTTCTTAACTATTTCACGCGGTTCTAAGATAAATTCCGTTTTGGAAAAGTCTTTAAACCTTTATTAATAATCATAGCTTTGTATAGGCCATAGGAAACTACGTGTTGTATATTCATAGTCATTAGCTCAATTTGAATTGCAAGATAATGTCCTGTCAAAAAAACCCTGATACGTGTAATTGACACATTATAATCATAATGTCACTGCAAGGCACATTACAAATTCAAATGAACCTTATATCATTAGACCTTATTCATAACATTAAATCCACATAATCAAGACATTTCAACTACGATTATCATATCATCACCTATCTAATCTAATCATTATTAATAATTCAATTTAGCATCATTATCATGTACAATCAATAACAATTGGTGTAAGAGTTCAGGATCATAGTTTTTACCAATGTACCTTCACAAGACTTCTTGCACGGTCTAACAATTAAATAACCATATGCATCCAATAATAGATTTAATAAAATCACAAAATAGTATTTAATTAAAAAAAGGTCAATTGCATAATCACTATTTAATTCAACATTAAATTCATAACTAGGGTTAAGGAAATAGGGTAAATTTATGATATATACTATAGAACTACGTATCACATGAAGAATACCCCTAATTCATTATTAACAAATCATATTATATCTAAAGTAATAAAAATAAACCAAGAAAAATACAATTTGAGTGTTCAATTTTTTATTAGGAATGAAACATATATTTTTATCATCTTTTGGAAATCAATTTTGAATAACACTTTCGGGAAAGGAATCTAAAGGGGAAGAGTTACCATACCTTGTTAATCGTTGAAGTTTGATGGAGAGAAAGTGATGTTCTTGCAGCCTTAAGACCTTCTGACCTTGTTCTTGTGTGGAGTCCTCTTTGGGAGAGAGAAAGTAGAGAGCACGTGGAGGATTTGAGTTTTTGGAATTGGGGGTGTTGGGTTAATTTTATTAGGTTTAGGTCCTTATATAAACATTTAGATATCTTCATTGGACCTCCCCTAACTCTTAATTAACAAACCATCCAACTAACTAATGAAAAAACCCCGTTTAAAACTTAATAGCCAAATCAGACCTGACCTACCAGATCCCGACCTATAGTATGTAGCTTAGTCGACGACCCCGTGGACTAACCGTCCTAAACATCCGTTGGTTGTGTCGGAGTCTGGTTACTGGACCTTCCTCATCAATTTTTCTAAGTTCTAAACATTGGATCTGTCCATTTAGTGTTATCCAATCGACGGCTCGTCGATTGACTTGTCGATTAACATTGCCCAAAAGGGACGTTTTTGTCAATTTTTAAGAGTCCTCCTCAAGGACCATTAGGATGGTCCTTGGGGAGTCTCACATACACATTTCAGTATAAACATATTCTAATACATGTTTAACAACGCTATACCAAATTTTGTTAAATTTCGACAACTAAAACACCATGAAACATGCAAAGACAAAACTAACCTCTATTTTACAATTAAACAGACGTCATGGATTTTCTTTGATGTTTTGACTCTAAACATACTAAATTATTTTTATTCATTATTTTTGGTCTTAAAATCATTCTACTAGTTTATATAAAAGTTGTGAGGCTCTAGATTAGGTCTTCCACTAACAGAGTGTTATACACTTGTATAAGAAGTAGTGTTGTTGATCACGATTACAAAAAATAAATTGGGTGTGGATGACCCTACGAGGTTTATCTCCCCTTGTTTAGATCATGACACTTTTGATATTTTTCTCTTTTGGGTCATCCTTGAAGTTATGATTTCGGATCCACTTCAAGGACTTATAGGGTGGTCCTCGGGAAATCATACCTTGACGTTTAACCCCTAAACTTCTCAACCATATGTCGGAACAGCATTTTACCTTATTATATCATAAAAAACTTAAACACACACTCTTTAGTCTTTAGTTTCACCTATTAATTTTACGGGTCATTACATTATCCAAAAATAGAAACATTCACCCTCAAATGAAACTTTAAAAATATTAATGGGTGAAAAAATCAATACTTGTATCCAATTATTGATGCAAAATCATTAAAAGTGCACAAAACTAGGAGGAAACATCATCTCCATATCAAAAATACTCCATGCTACTCAAGAAAGTAGGAACAATATCTACAATATTAGTATTCATAAATACAACAACATTTATCATTTCACTGGAGAAATTGCTTTCTTAATTTAAAATTATGCGCATCAAACATCATTAAGCATATTATGCAATTTCTTCATAAAAGCACATCTAAACATGTTCGACGATTCAACTCATATAGCATATAGAATACTCATATGAAATGTAATTCAACATGAGGAACATAAATAACAAAAACTAATTTTTCTCATTAAAATATAAACTCAACAAGAGAATTCCTATTATAATAAGACCATGGAAACATATATTCACACATGACTGTGAAACATGAAAAATGTTCCAAGAAACTATTTGTTTCAAGCTTAAATTCGAATAAAAGGAAGAAAGAAAATATGTCGAAGCACTAAAGAACCTTACTATTAAACATAACATCCCCAACATAGGAGAAAACCCAACTAGGCTAACAGATTAATAACATAGGAAACTCAATAAGACATTTACATTATATAAGAAACATATAACATTACGATGCCTTTATCGAAATGAGGTTCTTTTTCCTTGTTAACGTGAAATAAATAGAAACAATTTTTCTTTGGAGAAGTAGGATTCGTTCTCTCATGAGAAGCATGTTTTCTCTCTCTTTCTTTTACAGAAAGGGTTGGGCCATCATTTATCTTATGGACCTTCTTTCCACACTCAAAGAACCCATCAGTGTGGACGATCCACTTGCCCAATTGTAACTACCAAAAATTGGCATATATAATTAATTCAAAATAAGAACCCATTCCATAACCTCATTAAGATTTACGGTTAGACACCTCATCATTGTTGACCGTAGGGGAATATTCGTTGTAGAATCTTTTTATGGGAACTTGGTTTCCTTTGTTCATCGGACAAAGACCTTTTCATTTCACATTTATGTAACTCATGTTTGGACAAATTAATATATTTACCATACATAACTAGACTATAAATGTTTATGTCATGATGGAGCCTCGCCATGCGGAACTCTTCCTTATCAAGGTCTGATATACCGGTTATAAATCTACTAATCTCATCCCTAGGGTTTGATACCAAAGATGGAAAATACTTAGACAATAGGGTAAATTTAAAGAATATGTATCCATAATTTTTATACATTGACTAAGGTTGATAAACTCCTCCATCTTGACCTCGCTCTTGTCAATGGAAAAGTACACTTCAATGAGTGCTTTCTTAAAATCCTCCCATTTTATAACACCTGCTCTTACCGGCCTATTACTAATCAATTAAGTGAACCAAACATACTCAACCACCGTTGAAAAGCATTGGGATCTTGGAGAAAAAGGTCACGTTCACAACTTCTATTTTCCAATTTTGTGGATTAAATTCTTCATTAAGGTATGGATTCTTCACTCTAGGATTCGATTTCTCCAAGAGGTACATTCATAGTTTATTTCTAAATCACCCAATTCTAAGAACTTTTTCTCTACAAATGTGTTTACATCTAAAAACGAAATTCATTATTGGTTATGATAAATTGTTATTACCTATAGCCTATAAAATATATATTATTGAGTAATTTAAGTCGATCAATTGGAGTTTTTTGTGAGCCATGTCCTTTCACCGATTCCCCAAATCATAGATCTTAGTTGATAAATTACTTCAAGATGATGAGGTTATGGCTTGATATATTAGTTATAATGGTATTGCTTCTTCTTGTAATGTCATTTTAAATTTATTGATTGGGTTTCTGGTCAACTTCTTGAAGATCCTATTGAATGATCCCTTTGCACTAACCCTAACTATGAATTGGACTTCTAGAAGATTAGTGTCTTTGGAATTGTTTATGTTATTATTTAATTCACTATATTATGATGACTATGATGGGATCATGGGATAATTGTGATGAATTGAAGGTAATATATTTAAGGTGATTCTTGGAGGTTAGTGGTAAAACCTCTATGATTATGGGTTCTCTACTGCAATAATGATGGTTTGTTTTTGATAAAGGTATTCAATTAAAGTACCATTATCTCATTAGAGTAAGAAGATAATGATTAGATGATTATGTTGCCAAGTTATGAGTATGATGGATTGTGAGAACTTGACAAAAATATGATCATGCAAGTTTTAATGTGATTTTATTGTGTGCGTCATTATGATATAATGATATCACTAAGGATGGTTTGTGATGAAAGGAAGTTGTCATCTTATACCTAAAGAGCTAGTTATTACGATATACAAGTTGTTAGTATCCTATGGCCTATACTGAGATATGACGATTCAGAAACATTTTAATTTTAAAAGGGAATTTGCCTTAGCTCCCAGTGAACTTGATAATGTGATGTGTAGGTTACTTAATGGAAGCGAGATTAACCAATGTTCTCATGAGAATAGGACTCTAATGCTAATGGGCATGTAGATGGTTCAAGACATATCTCCTAATTCCTTAACTATGTTGCCTCCATAAAAATACTAGCTAGTGATTTACCTAGAATGTTATGTTCATGTTTTGGTTCTACCTTGGCAAGTAGAACACCCTCATTCGGTGTAGGGTTTCATAACATATAGGATATTATGCTTAGCTCACATGGTCTATTTTCAGTTATGGCGGGTGCTCTCAAAAGTAAAATTAATAAATTAAGTAATGAAGATGAACATTTAGAAGGGTGACTTAATGGGTTCTACTTAGTGTAAGAAGGGGTATTGTCCTTGAGGGGAATCGTAGGAGGTTGTTCTTATGTTATTATTCACTTATGAAATCAAATAATGCATATAGGTTTGTGCTAAATGATGTTGCTCCTACATGATATTGGTCACATTAATGAAAATGATATTGGTCTAAGTTGCTATACATGATGATGAGAATATAGGATGATTATGTTATTTGAATCAAGGCACTACTTATTATCTGTTTGCTTGCTTATGTGATTATGTGGGGTTATGGTGCTTCACATAAGCATTGTACTTGTAGGTTAGCAATAGGATTCTTTGTAAGGAGCTTGTATGTAGTAATTCTATGATGCTGTTCATGTTAATATTGATTTATGATTATGTTGATCTTGTGTTTCATATGAACTTTTCATAAGTGATGTTATGTCTATTGACTTGTATATGCTGTTATGTGTGCATAAAGTCTTTCAAGATAACTTAGCATGATTCTAAAGAAATGGTCCTTTTATGCATGTCTTCAAACAATCTATTTGAATATATCTATACTTAGTACAATTTGATTTACTAACACATATTGTTTAAGATTCTATACATATGTAGTTTCGGGACGTTAAAATAATTGAGGACATTTGCATGAAAAATTTGACATCTTCCCCAAGTTGTTATTGTAATACCCAAAAACGAACTAAGGTGAACTAGAGTTTTGGTGGATGTTTCATGAGTTAATTTTTTGTTAAATTGAGTTATAATTATTTCCTTAGGAAGTGTGTGATGCTTTGTAATGATTAGAGGTCAAACGTCCGAGAACGTCCATGATGTTTGAAAAGTGTTCCTTAGAAAGTGCTTGTGTATCTCTATGTGTTTGAGTGAGATTTACGTGTTTGCTTTAATCAAAATTGATGTAGGATGTTACTAAGACCTATATAACTTTAGTTGTTTAATGTCTGGGTATGGCCCCACCTAGGACCCATAAGGGACCCTAGAGAAGGTCCCAAGACTAGGACCAAAGACTATCAAGGCAGTGTCCACCATCAACACCAAACGACGGCCAGTAGTCCGACTAACGGCTAATATACTTGCTCCATTGTTTTGAACTGTAGTACTGCATATTTTTAGACTTCAACTTACCAATAATTCTCCACCAATGGTCCGTCGATGGAAAAATGGTCGGATGGTTGGAGCCATCTGTGGGCTGCCACAAGATGTCAAAAACGCTGCCTTGGTTTGTGTTTTTTGTAAATTCACCCCACGTCTAAACCTTAACATTTCAATATAATATCAACATGAAGTAACGCGGAAGACTTAAACTCATTAATAAAAATCAATAATCAACTTCTATAACTCAAAACATATCATTCCCCAAAATCTGGAAGTCATCACCACAAGAACATCTATGATCAACTGACTAAACTAAGACTATTCTAAAAGCTAAAAATACATAAGAAGCTAGTCCATGCCGGATGTTCAAGGCATCAAGACTTGAAGAAGAAGATCCAGTCCAAGCTAGAAGCATTAGCTCACCCTGAATTTCCGATGTAGTAAGACTGGCTTGAATTACTGTTGAGTCAAAGACGACGGCACGTTTGCTGCACTCCACAAATAAACAAGAAGAAAACAATAAAAGTAGGGGTCAATACAAAACACGGGTACTGAGTAGATATCATCGGCCAACTCAAAATAGAAATCAATATATCCCAAGTAATATCATAAAATCAACTATGATACTCAACATGTAGCAACAACAAATACTATATCATTAACAATTACCGTCAAGTTCACACATGAGGGCTCAAGCCTCAATACCATACTCATTTGGGAATCATGTTCATTAGATTTAGTATATTAACATCTTTCAAGATTCATTATCTTTATTTCTCTTGTGTCGGTACGTGACACTCCGATCCCCTAAATCTATGTGTCGGTTCGTGACACCTGATCCCCTAAATCTATGTGTCGGTTTGTGACACCCGATCCCCTAAATCTACGTGTCAGTTCGTGACACCCGATCCCCTAATACTACGTGTCGGTTCGTGACACCCGATCCCCTAATTCTACGTGTCGGTTCGTGAGACCCGATCCCCTAATACTACGTGTCGGTTCGTTACACCCGATCCCCTAATTCTACGTGTCGGTTCGTGACACCCGATCCCCTAATTCTACGTGTCGGTTCGTGACACCGGATCTCCTAATCTCCTTCCATCAATTCATCAAGCCTTCTTTCTTACCAAGGCATCATCAATCCCATTATTTTAGTTTATCACGCCTTCTTTTATACCAAGGCCTCATTATTAACAAAGATATTAGGATTTTGCAAGATTTGGGATTCAATAACTTCATCATGCTTATATAATCACAATTATATAATTACATTCATGCAAGCATACAATTAAGCACATAGCAGGGTTTACAATATTATCAATACATATCATTCTCTATTAAGAATTTACTACGAATATCGTAAGAGAAACTATAACCTACCTTCACCGAAGAATTTCTATCAACAAGCTATCTTCTCAGAATCCTTGCTATCCTCTTCGTTTCTCTCTCTTTCTACTCGTTCTCTTTCTTTTTCTTTCTCTCTCTGTTCTTTCTTATTTTTCTTATTCCAACCCTCTTTCTTTTACCCTAATTAACATAAAATTAAGAATAAAAGATGGCAATAATAACCCACTAATTAACTTAAGGTTAACTCTTTTAACCCCCAAGTAATTAGACTTATTAACATTAACCCACTAACTTTATAATTAAGGCAGGAATAGTCAAAAACGTCCCTTAAAACGTATAAAGAAATCCGACCTGGACTGGGATTTGCGCAACCTGTGACTGGCCGCCGTGCCTGCGACGGTCCGTCCTGCAGGTCGTCGCAAAGTTCAGAGACCCAAATTTCCACCAAGGGTCTGTGACGGTCCGTCACGCCTGTGACGGTCCGTCCTGCCATTCTGTCACGAAGTTCAGAGAGTCGATTTTCAGTACTCAATTTCAGATTTTCTAAGTATTTTGAAACGAGACCCCTCGACGGTCCGTCGTGCCCATGACTGTCCGTCGTGGATTCCGTCTCCTCAGCCTGTTTTTCCAGAAATAAAATCTGCTGCTCAAAATGACTAAACAGGTCGTTACAATAGATACCAATTTACCCATCGTTCGTCCCTAAACGATCACAAGAAGGAAAACAAGGGCAAAAAGTAGTACCTGAATCTGTAAACAGATGTGGGTATCTTTCTCGCATATCTGCCTCCTTCTCCCAAGTGGCTTCTTCAACGAGTCGATTCTTCCATTGAACTTTGATGTATGCAATCTCCCTTGATCTCAACTTGCAAATTTCTCTAGCTAGAATGGCAACAGGTTCCTCCTCATAAGACAAGTTCTCATAAAAAAAAACTGAATCCCAACAGATAATGTAGTTTCCATCCCCATGGTATCCTTTCAACATCGACACATGGAATACCGGATGTACTCCGGACAGCCCTGGAGGCAAGGCTAACTCATAACCCACCTCTCCTACTCGCTTAAGTACTTCAAATGGTCCAATGTACCTTGGACTTAGTTTACCCCTTTTTTCAAACCGCATCACCCCTTTCATGGGCGAAACCTTCAGCAAGACTCGTTCTCCCTCTATGAACTCTAAGTCTCTAACCTTTCGATCTGCATATTCTTTTTGTCTGCTTTGCGCCGCTAGAAGCTTTTCTTGAATAGACTTCACTTTCTCTATCGAATCCCTCAAAAGGTCAGTACCCCAAGGCCTAACCTCAAATGCATCAAACCAACCAATGGGAGACCTACATCTCCTACCATACAATGCTTCAAATGGAGCCATATCAATGCTTCAGTGATAGTTATTATTGTATGACAACTCCGCTAAGGGTAAGAAGCTATCCCAATGGCCTCCAAACTCTATCACACATGCGCGAAGCATATGCTCCAACACTTGAATCGTTCGCTCAGACTGACCATCGGTCTGAGGATGGAACGCGGTACTAAGGTCCAACCTAGTACCCAATTCTGCGTGCAATGTCTTCCAAAACTTAGAAGTAAACTGCGTACCTCTATCTGATATGATGGATAGTGGAACCCCATGCAACCAAACAATTTCTGAGATGTAAAGTTTGACTAACTTCTCTTCATTGTAAGTCACCTTGACCGGAATGAAGTGGGCAGACTTAGTGAACCTATCAACAATTACCCAAATAGAATCAAACTTTCCCAATGTCTTGGGAAGACCGACCACGAAGTTCATTGCGATTCTCTCCCATTTCCATTCCGGAATGGGCATTCTCTGAAGTGTTCCTCCGGGCCTTTGGTGTTCATACTTTACTTGTTGACAGTTTGGACATTTGGCAATAAAATCAACAATATCACGCTTCATTCTACCCCACCAAAAGTGTTGCTTTAGGTCACGGTACATCTTGGTTGCACCTGGATGTATCGAATACTTTGAACTATGAGTCTCTATCAGAATAATGTTAATCAAATCATTAACTCGGGGTACACATACCCTTCCCTTGATTCTCAAAACACCTTCCTCATCGATTTGTGCTTCCTTAGCCTGTCCTTTCAACACTTTATCTAGGATCCGGATCAATTTTTTATCATTAAATTGTTTTACCTTAATCTTGTCAAGAAAAGAAGATCTTGACTCCACACTAGCCAACAATCTTCCCTTCTCATTTACCTCTAACCTCATCAAGTCGTTAGCAAGAGTCTGAACCTCTCTAAATAATGGACGTCTAGAAACTTGCAAGTGAGCTAGACTTCCCATGCTTCCCGCTTTTCTACTTAAAGCATCTGCCACAACATTCGCTTTTCCAGCATGATACAAGATAGTGATATCGTAGTCCTTTAGTAACCCCATCCATCTCCTCTGTCTTAAGTTCAAATCTTTCTGAGTAAAGACATACTGAAGGCTACGATGATCCGTGTAGACCTCACACTTAACCCCATATAAATAGTGTCTCCATTGCTTTAATGCAAACACTACCGCAGCCAATTCAAAATCGTTGGTCAGATAGTTACGTTCATGCACCTTTAATTGCCTTGAAGCATAAGCAATCACACTCTTCTCTTGCATCAGTACTGCACCCAAACCAGAATAGGATGCATCACAATAAACAATGAAGTTCTTACCCTCTACTGGAAAGGTAAGGATAGGTGCGGTAGTCAACAAGGTCTTGAGCTTCTGAAAGCTTTCCTCACATTTGTCTGACCATACGAATGAAACATTCTGCTTAGTCAAGTTCGTCAATTAGGAAGCAATAGAAGAGAATCCCTTGACAAATCGACTGTAGTAGCTAGCTAACCCAACAAAGCTCCTTATTTCTGACACATTAGTAGGTCTTACCCAATTCTTCACTATCTCAATCTTAGAAGGATCCACCATCACTCCCTCCTTAGAAACCACGTGCCCCAGGAAGGACACTGCATCTAGCCAAAACTCAAACTTAGAGAACTTTGCATAAAGCTTTTTCTCCCTCAACATTTCCAATACCATTCTCAAATGCTCTTCATGTTCCTTCTTGCTCTTTGAGTATACCAATGTATCATCAATAAATACGATCACGAAGAGGTCCATATATGGCTTAAAAATCCCGTTCATCAAGCTCATGAACGCAGCAGGGGCATTCGTAAGACCAAAAGACATCACCATAAATTCGTAATGTCCATACCTCGTTCGAAAAGCAGTCTTTGGCACATCCGTTGCCCGTATTTTCAATTGATGATAACCAGATCTCAAGTCAATCTTAGAGAAGACACAAGCACCTTATAATTGATCGAACAAGTCATCAATGCGAGGAAGAGGATACTTGTTCTTAATAGTTACCTTATTCAGTTGTCTGTAGTCTATGCACATCTGAAAACTCCCATCCTTCTTCTTCACAAACAAAACCGGAGCACCCCAAGGAGATGCACTTGGTCTAATGAAGCCTTTGCTCAACAACTCTTGAAGTTGGGCCTTTAACTCCCTTAACTCTGCGGGAGCCATTCTATAAGGGGGTATAGAAATGGGGCGTGTGCCCGGTTCAAGATCGATACAGAAGTCAATATCCCTATCTGGTGGCATACCAGGAAGATCTGCAGGGAACACATCCAAAAACTCGCGGACAACCGAAACCGACTCAATCAAAGGTACTTGGGTAGTGTCATCCTTTAGATGTGCCAAGAAAGCTAAGCACCCTTTACTAACCATTTTTTTAGCACGAAGAAAGGAGATGATACGCACGGATTGGAAGTGTAGTCACCCTCCCACACTAACGGATCTGTCCCAGGCTTGGCTAATGTCACCGTTTTAGCATTACAATCCAAGATAGCAAATTATGGAGAAAGCCAAGTCATACCCAGAATTACATCAAAATCAACCATTTCTAAGATAACCAAGTCTACATAAGTATGGCTCCCTACAAAGCCCACCAAACAAGACCTATATACCTTTTCAACTACCATAGACTCACCCACCGGAGTAGAAACACGAATAGGCATATCAAGTAATTCACAATGTAAATTTAGACCATTAGCAAATGAGGAAGATACATAAGAAAATGTGGATCCAGGATCAAATAATACAGAAGCCATGCGATCACAAACCAAAAGATTACATGTGATGATAGCATCAGATCCCTCCGCTTTAGACCGCCAGGGAAAGCGTAACAATGGGCCCTATCGTTAGTCTGTCCATTGCCCCTACCATGTTGTGATGTAGTGGTTCCAGTTTTCCCATCACCTCGGCCGTTTTGGTGACCACCATTTCCTCGGCCACCACGTCCTCCAGAATAACATCCTCTACCATGACTACCTCTACCTCTAGCCATTGGGGGTCTATAACTCTGTTTTGGACAATTTCTCCTAATATGTCCAGTCTCCCCTCATCCGTAACACTCTCTGGAGTCAAGCATAGGTCTCTCGGAGAAGTGTTGACCGGTCTGAGGTGGTCCCCCAACTACAGTCTGTGGTGAAGACTGAATTGGTCGGACTGAGTAACTTCCCAAACCCTGTCCTCTAGTGTAAGCACCATTAAACTCACCTCCCGTTCGAAACCTTTTTGATGTCGATGTCGTAGTGAAGTCGTCTGGCTTCACTCCTTCCACTTCTATCACAAAGTCTACCACTTCTTGGAAGGATTTTGCCGTTGCCGCTATCTGTAAGGCCGAAATCTGCTATTCTGACCTCAACCCCTTCACAAACCGGCGAATCCGCTCTTGTGGACTGAAACGCAGTTGGGTGGCATACCGGGATAATGCATGAAACTTAGCCTCATATGCGTTGACCGACATCCTACCTTGCTCTAGGCTCAAGAACTCATCCCTTTTCCTATCCCTCAAAGTTCGGGGGATATACTTCTCCATAAACAAGCTAGAGAATGAGGCCCAAGTCATAGGTGGTGCCTCTATTGGTTGACACTCAATATGTGACCGCCACCACATTTTAGCGTTCCCTTGAAACTGATAAGTCACAAACTCCACACCAAACCGTTCTACTATACCCATCTTGTGTAGTAGCTCGTGACAGTCAACAAGAAAATCATAAGCATCCTCCGATTCAGCACACTTGAAGACCGGAGGTTTCAGTTTCAAGAACTTACTGAAAAGTTCATGTTGATCAGTTGTCATTATAGGCCCAGTAGTCAGACGTGGAAATGTGCCTAGGTCCAATGAGGCTTCCATACGAGGAGCCATAGTGGCTGCATGTTGTACTTCTGAAACCGAAGGTGTTGGCGCAGAAAACCCTGGAGGTGCCTGGCCTTGGTAAGACAACCCACTGAGATAGGAAAGAACCTTATTGATCATCTCTGGGGTAGGCTGGGGTGGCAATCCCTCATTCTGCACTTGTTCATTTTCCCAATCCTCCCCTTCTCTTATTACCTCCTCAGTCGGTGGAGGAGTCATTACCCTAGTATCAGATGGGCTAGGTGCTCGTCCTCTTCCCCTAGAGGACGTCCTCCCACGACCTCTACCACGGCCTCTTGCCGCTGCTCTTCCCCGAGCTACAGCCCCATTGGCTGTCATAGACGCACCCTGTCCCGCCGGTGCTGATGTTGGTGCTGGCGTAGTCGTTGCTCTAGTTCTAACCATCTGCGAAATAGAGTGAAGATGGTCAGATACAAATTTGTATCACCTAGATACCAATTGGACCCAAGTAGTAGCACGAAAGAAAGAATGAAAGAATGGAATTTTCCTAACGTCTTATAGCCTCTCAAAGAAAAGTAAAGGTGTCCCCCTACCGTTCCTTAAGACTCTACTAGACTCGTTCTTGTGTGATGAGACCAACGAACCTAATGCTCTGATACCAAGTTTGTCACGACCCAAACCGGGCCGCGACTGACACCCACACTTACCCTCTTATGTGGGCGAACCAACCAATCTAAACCTTAACATTTCAATATAATATCAACATGAAGTAACGCGGAAGACTTAAACTCATTAATAAAAATCAATAATCAACTTCTATAACTCAAAACTTATCATTCCCCAAAATCTGGAAGTCATCACCACAAGAACATCTATGATCAAATGTCTAAACTAAGACTATTCTAAAAGCTAAAAATACAAAAGAAGCTAGTCCATGCCGGAATTTCAAGGCATCAAGACTTGAAGAAGAAGATCCACTCCAAGCTAGAAGCATTAGCTCACCCTGAATTTCCGTGTAGTAAGACTTGCTTGAATTACTGTTGAGTCGAAGAGGACGGCACGTTTGCTGCACTCCACAAATAAACAAGAAGAAAACAATAAAAGTAGGGGTCAGTACAAAACACGGGTACTGAGTAGATATCATCGGCCAACTCAAAATAGAAATCAATATATACCAAGTAATATCATAAAATCAACTATGATACTCAACATGTAGCAACAACAAATACTATATCATTAACAATTACCGTCAAGTTCACACATGAGGACTCAAGCCTCAATACCATACTCATTTGGGAATCATGTTCATTAGATTGAGTATATTAACATCTTTCAAGATTCATTATCTTTATTTCTCTTGTGTCGGTACGTGACACTCCGCTCCCTCAATATTCATTAATCCTCTTGTGTCGGTACGTGACACTCCGATCCCCTAAATATATGTGTCGGTTCGTGATACCCGATCCCCTAAATCTATTGTCGGTTCGTGACACCTGATCCCCTAAATCTACGTGTCGGTTCGTGACACCCGATCCCCTAATACTACGTGTCGATTCGTGACACCCGATCCCCTAATTCTACGTGTCGGTTCGTGACACCCGATCCCCTAATACTACGTGTCGGTTCGTGACACCCGATACCCTAATTCTACGTGTCGGTTCGTGACACCCGATCCCCTAATTCTACGTGTCGGTTCGTGACACCCGATCCCCTAATCTCCTTCCATCAATTCATCAAGCCTTCTTTCTTACCAAGGCATCATCAATCCCATTATTTTAGTTCATCACGCCTTTTTTTATACGAAGACCTCATTATTAACAAAGAGATTAGGATTTTGCAAGATTTGGGAATCAATAACTTCATCATGCTTATATAATCACAATTATATAATTAAATTCATGCAAGCATACAATTAAGCACATAACAGGGTTTACAATATTATCAATACATATCATTCTCTATTAAGAGTTTACTACAAATATCGTAGGAGAAACCATAACCTACCTCCACCGAAGAATTGCGATCAACAAGCTATCTTCTCATATTCCTTGCTATCCTCTTCGTTTCTCTCTCTACTCGTTCTCTTTCTTTTTCTGTCTCTCTTTGTTCTTTCTTATTTTCTTATTCCAACCCTCTTTCTTTTACCCTAATTAACATATAATTAAGAATAAAAGATGGCAATAATAACCCACTAATTAACTTAAGGTTAACTCTTTTAACCCTTAAGTAATTAGACTTATTATCATTAACCCACTAACTTTATAATTAAGGCAGGAATAGTCAAAAACATCCCTTAAAACGTATAAAGAAATCCGACCCGGACTGGGATTTGCGCAACCTATGACGGGCCGTCGTGCCTGTGACGGTCCGTCCTGCAGGTCGTCGCAAAGTTCAGAGACCCAAATTTCCACAAAGGGTCTGTGACGGTCCGTCATGCCTGTGACGGTCCGTCCTGCCATTCTGTCACGAAGTGTAGAGAGTCGATTTTCAGTACTCAATTTCAGATTTTCTATGTATTTTGAAACGAGACCCCTCGACGGTCCGTCGTGCCCATGACGGTCCGTCGTGGGTTCCGTCGCCTCAGCTTGTTTTTCCAGAAATAAAATCTGCTGCTCAAAACGACTAAACAGGTCATTACACATGTTAATATTTTTTATCAAATTTTTGCTAAAGAAATGGGTGACTGAGTATGATATTGTAGTTTTTGAGCTTTAGTTTCCTTTTATTGCTATTGCTTATTTGATACTACCCTAAGAGCTATATTGTGATGAATTGTTGGAGGAATCATTAAGCTAATGAAAGCTTTGATTTAAATGGAAGTTGTTTATGTTTTTTAGCTTTACTTATGAATTTCTCTTGAATGGTACGGTCCACCTTCTCGGTAATGGTGTTTAAAATGAACGTAATTATACATAGTATGTATTGCAAGTGTAGATTTGTAGGCCTAAATTGTTAAATGGAATTATAATGAAGTAGGTTTTTGTAATATATATTGTGAAGCTTGAGTGGTATGCTTTGCATAGATTATGTCTAAATGAAGTAAGTGTATATGTTGAGCATGTTAAGTGTGTAATGTGAAGAATGAAGGTCTAATCATGTATAGAATTGAATTTAAATGAAATGATGTGCTCACATGTACACACACATACACACACTTTCAATGAATGAATGAGTGAGTGAGTGAATGAATGAATGAATGAATGATTAATGAAGTTAAGGAATGTGAACTAAAAGGGGAGTTTTGGGGTGATCAGCCTTCCTGAGTTGAAATGAAGTGTTTAGTAGCAATCTCATTTTGTTCCAAGAGGTTTCTAAGATTCATAGGAGGATGAATGCCTTTCATGAGTTGAGATGTGGTTTTCAAAAGTTATCCTTAACCTATAGTATAAAATGTTGAGAATCTATGGGGAGTTATGCCATGCACAGAGGGAATATGAAGAAGAGGTGGTTACACTTAGTGAGTTGAAATGTTGTATTCCAATATACTTTTTGATATGAGTACTCCTCATGAGTAGAGAGTCAGTTACTTTGTAGTAATCTCCTTATCCCCTAACTATGCGCCTGCATAGGTATAGTATTGGGAAAACCATGTAAAAATTAAAAGAAAAGACCTTAGTCTAGTTAAGTATGGAGACCCTTCTTTTATAAGGGATATATAGGGATTCCATGTCTATCTCTCGTGGTCTATGTCTGTTAAGCTAACTCCCACAAAAGTAATAAGAGTTCTAAGTCTTCTAAAAGAGTGCATTACTTAGGGTAGGTATTGGAATGGGATGCTATCTATCCATTGCACTAAGTAGGTATTTTGAAAGGGAGTCTTGGTGAGTCTTATGTGAATCAAATGAACTAAGTCATCTAAAAGAATGTATTAGTTAGTGTACGTGGTGGTATGGGAAGTTATCTATCTATTGTACTAAGTAGACCTTACAAAAGGGGAGTCTTGGTCCTAAGACATCTAAAAGAGTAGGCTAAGTTTGTTGAATGGAACCATATCTACTCAATGCACTAAGTAGGCATTCCAATAGAGAAGTGTTGGTGTGTTGCTTAAGTGTTCTTCTAATGTCTCGTCATTGAGTGGGGGCTTGTTCTCCCGAGGTGAGTAAGCCTAAAAAGGTAGTCTTGACAATCACTTTGGTGTGTATTGAAAGAGGTGTATGTGCATTTACTTCACGTTTTACCTTGGTGAGTCTTAGGATAACCTTAGTTAGGGAAAATCATACGAAAATTTGTTCACTACCTCTTCTTCTGGCCTTGGGAAGTTCTCTGTTTTTGTATGAGTTAGTTCACTATAAAGTCAAAATGAGTTCACTGTAAACCTTGGGAAGTTTATGTAAAATGCTCCCTTTTGCTAAAAGCTTGTGAATCCTTCTCTTATTTTTAAGTGATGTTCATTAAGTTCTATAACTTCCGTATTCTTGTATGTTTTACTTAATTGGCATGAAAATGTGTTGTACTAAAATATCCCTTTTTGCATATGCTATACTTAGTACATTATTTGTACTGACCCATATTTTTCTATAATCTATAAGCATAGGTTTAGAAGCAAGGTTAAAGTCTAGAAGGCAAAGCTGGGGAAGGATTCTCTCAGGACAAAGTATGTCCTCATATATTTCAGGGCATAGCTCTTAATTTTTTAGCTTTGTATAAGTTCTTATTATGTATTTCTTTTAATACAAAGTTCGTATCCCTAAGATACTATGTCACATTTGTAATAATGCTTGTGAGGATGAGATTTTCTTAGTATTTATGAAAAAATTTCTTTTCATAATTAATGTCGTTAAAAGTTTTAATTGTGCACTACTTTTTATGTTTGATGTATTGAACAATACCTGAAGGGCTTGTACAAGATCCCAAAGGGTCAAGTACGCCTTGTGATGACCCAAGGGGTTCTCCTTAACTTATAGGGGGTACTTTCGGGTCGTAACAGTTGATGAGTCCTCAATGTTTCGAGAATGGTGCCACCTATCTAGCTTAGTAGGATTTTTATGTCTAAAAACATTGTTCCTTCCTTTATCGTTTGAGACTATTGATGTAAAAATATAATAAAACATTGTACTAGTAAGACCTATGACAAAATATTGTACTCCTTTTAGATGGTATGTATGTAAGACAAGATATTAAACTCTTATATGATTTGTGTATGCTAAATGAGAAGTCTATGAATACTTCCTAAACAAGGAGTCTATGTAAACTCCCCATATGATATGTGAGAAGTCTAAGTACACTTCACTATGCAAAAATTTTAATTTTTCCACATTTTTTTACCTATGACATGTAATGACGAATGTTAAGTTCTAGTCTAAGTCCTCTTCGAGAAAAAAAAATGTCAGTTACATCTAGGGGGTGCTCTCAAATCATGATACAAGTAATCCACATTATATTACCCCAATAATTAACAATACACATACGCATTTAGACTTCATACAAAAACGATATCCCAAGAATCAATTAATACAGACAAGAAGAGGACGCCCATATTCCCTATTCAAGTACACCTAATTAATCCTTATGACTACCCAAAGTAAGATTATTCCTCATATTACAATAATACATAGTTCCATATTCATCAAGTAACCCCTTTTTAACCATTGATAATCTCCACCTAAAGATAATCTAAGACTCACCTAACTAAGCCATGAATAGACCACCATACACCCTTATCAAACCTACCTAAGTAATCGTATGCTACCCTAGATAAGAACCTTTATATTCATCATAATTTAACTAAGTAGTTAATATTCATTCATCAATTTAATAGACAATCAAACAACTACAGTATTTCGCATGATGGTATTGAAAGACCTAAGGAACTCAACTAGCATCTTCAAAGCCTACTTGTGCAATGTATACATAGTGTCCCATTCCACTACCCACATTTTGTAGATCCTATAAAGTAACTAGAGTGTACATCCCATGTTATGATATTTAACATTAACCGACATAGACCATACTAGCTAGGTATGAAATGTGGCGTCTAACCTACCCCGAGTACGGTTTTCTACTTGCCAAGGGTATAACTATGACACATCACCTGTTGGCACATTTTTCTATGATATCAACAATTTCTTTGCCTTTGTTCTTGCAGAGTAATAATTCCCTAGGTGTATTACACAATGTACCATAACTATGCCTTACGAACTCATAATACTTTTTTCTTCCAAAGGATGGGTCCACTAGGGTTTAAAACCAAGGACTTTTATGATTGCTCTTCTTACTTCCTAAGAGATGGTTTCACGTCGTTCAACGTGACCTACCCCTAAGTCCATCACTCCACTCAAGAAGGACACCATTATGGTGTTTTACTTAAGGGTTTAATTAAACTCCTTGTCATTATCCAAGGTCCACATTTTTTACCTTCATTTCATATCAAGGTCCGATATTAGTCATCCTTAAAAGGTAACAATATTAGGTCTACAAATCCAAGACTTTTATTCATAATTCATTCATACACATACATGACAAAGGTTCCTAAGCCTACCTAGTCAAGAGTTCACATACACACAACTTTGATGTATCAAGTAGAGGGATCTAACTCTACCAATCAAAGCATAATATCATCACATCACGTTTTTAATAACATGGAAGTACCAAGTAGGCACAACAAAGTGTACCTAGCAACATACCCTATGTAAAACCTTTTTTGAAATTTCTTTAGAATGACTCCTTAATAAAATAAAGTTCAAGGATGAACTACCATACCTCAATGAGAAGAATCCCATTAAATTTTGATGAATAAAACTTGAAGAATTTGGTCTTCTTCTTTGGAGCAGCTTCTTGAAAATTGTGGTTTTTGGATAAACGGTTTGAAGAGATTTTTGTCTTGAACATGGAGGTTTGAATTGGTGAGTAAAATAAGGTTTAAAGTGACCTAAAACCATCCACAAATAATACCCAATGTATCCAAAATACCCCTAGACCAATTGGACCATTTTCAAAAGTCTAATTTGACTTTAAAATGATGTGGCCAATGTGGGACTTGACTGCGCGTTGCAGGGTCACCTTAAGATATTGTTTCTGGAATTTATTTTGGGACTGAAGGATTTATGTTTGCTCTGCATCGTAGGGAAAAAATTTTCCATCATGTTCTAGTTGTGCGACACACCCTTGGCTCCACATCATGGCTTCCAGAAGCTTTCTTGGCCAACGTTGGGATCCTCCTTGAGAACCCTTAGAGTGGTCCCCGAGGAGTCGTATTGGAAATTTTGACTCATTGTGTGTGCCTATAGGTACTAGGGTCCTCCGCAATGTTACTATAATCCAAACTACAACTAAAATCCTGCACAACAAACAAGGACACACTTGTACACACATATGTCTAGTTTTCGAACGTCTTGCTCGTCCCTTGACGTTTCAATTCTAAATTTACCAAACTGATCTCAAATGCTAAAACTCACTATTTTAGCACATTATGAACTAATGAAACACTAGGGAAGCTTTAGTTCAAACTATTTCATTATGAGTATTATTACATTCTCCCCTACTGAGAAAAACATTCCTCATCGAACGACACTAAACAATTTTAAGGACATGAAGGACTCAACAAGAAGAACAGAACACATCACATCATGATCAAAAAAATCCTATTAAATGCACAAAATTACACATACATAAGTATTTCTTTAGCAACACAGGCAACTCCTTGGAATAATTTCCAAAATTAAAAGCACACACTTATTTCTTCACCCATCTCTTCATTTATAAATGAGTTACCTTCTCCAACATTATACATGATCATATAAATCATTTCTACACAAAATTCAATTATTACTCATGAATATACAATTTAGTAAAATTTTCACTTTCTTTACAGTGTGCACCAACTCTTCATAGTGAAGCATTCTTAATAATTCAATAATTCATCTTTTAAGCAATTTGTCATGAAGGCAAGACAATAAGAGAGACAAGACCATAGAAAATCATCTTACCACATAAACATAATTTCATGGAATGTACAATACAACGAGAAAAATGAAATTCATTTTCTACTAGACTCGTGAACATCACGGAACATGCTACTATGACATTCGAACTCTCAAGCTTGAATAACAATGGAAGGGAAAGATAAAGGTATCCACTACCTTGCTTCTAAAATCATACTCCCCCACTAAGGTTAAATCGATATAAGAAAAGACAAACAACCTTAAAGAATAGACGCACAAGGGCTTTCATTCTGGATTAGTCTTCTCTTTTAGATTCGAGTGCATTAAAAAGATTCCTCTTTGGACATTAGGATCCGGACCACCATGAGGAGCTTCGTTTACCTCTATCCCTTTTTCTTTGAGGTTGGGAAAATTTATCATCTTATGTACCTTATTACCACCCCCAAAGAAACCATCCGTATCGGCAAGACACTTACCCAAGTGTTGCTTCCCAAACATAGCACACGTAGACCTCTCAAAAGCATTTCTCTTTCATTGATAATTCTTGTTGGAAAACCTATATTTGTTCCCTGTGAATGAACCTTGATGATAGAACCTCTTCATAGGTTTGGGTTGATTTGGTTTATCCACCCTAGGCATCTTCCCATCCCTAATTATCTCCCTAAGCTTGGACACCTAAATTTGTTGAGCATACACCATGATTCTAGAGATATCCATATCATTGAGGATTATTCTCGTACGACACTCTTTTTCCAGAAAGATAGACACTCACATCACAAATTATTTCACCCTATCCATAAATTCGACTATATAGGTTGGGGCATACTTAGAGAATTAGGTGAATTTGATAGAATAATCTTTCACACTCATTCCCCCTTGAAGAAGGTTCGTGATTTGTCCTCTAGTCTAAGCTAAAGAATGTATCGAGAAAATCTTATATGAACACTTCCCAAAATACCAGACCTTCCCTTAAGGGTCTGTCATCCATATATTAAATAAACCACACTTGAGGAAGGTTCGTGATTTGTCCTCTAGTCTAAGCTAAAGAATGTATCGAGAAAATCTTATATGAACACTTCCCAAAATACCAGACCTTCCCTTAAGGGTCTCTCATCCATATATTAAATAAACCACACTTGAGCCACATCTTTGAGTTGATTGGCGGCTAGCTCCTTTATTTCTCTAGGAGTCACACTCATAGAATCCACCTCCTTTAACACCTCATCTATAAAGCCTTTTGATACTCATATACCTTGGTGCCATTGAAAGAAGGAGGGTTCATCCTCATAAAATTTCGTATTTTAGAACCAAAAGTACTTGCATTTTGGCTGAGGTCCTAATCCTAGGTTAGCTTGGGCAGCTACATTATTAGTGACAACTTGAGCTTGACTCATCATGAGTTGGGTCAAGACCCTAAGAAAAGCCCTTATCTATGTATTAGTCATGTCCCCTTCAACATAGGGATCTTGAGGACCTTTGGGAATTGAATGCATTTGGGGTACTTGAGGACCTTGAGGTTCTTGAGGGGAACCGCCTCATTTAAATTCACTTTGTAAACTATAGGAATTTGCTCACAACGGGGAGGAATCCTCTAATTAGCAACTCCTCCCTCCTTACTTCTAGTGGGTGACCTTCTTGTACTCATATCCAATTAACACAATAGAAAAGGTTGAGAAAATATATATTATAGAACTCAAGTCTATGGAACTACACTAGACTAATGGGGAAAGTGAAACTTCTATCGCCTTATATGCTCCTTCTCAAGGATGTGTCATGACTGACACCGATGAATAAGACTATAAAAGAGATGGCTTGTGAGACTTTGGACCTTAAGATATTTCCCAAAACATTATGATTTGATACCATGTTTGTCACGACTTGCAATTACACCGTAGAAGAAGGGAGCACTCTTGAGCCATCACTCTGCGTACTTGACCCTTTGGAGGTCTTGTACTAGCCTCTTAGCTATAATTCATTACATAACATATGGAAAGTAGTGCGGAATTAAAACTTTTCACAACATTAATAATAATAAGGAAATATCTTTTATAAATACTAAGCACAAGTCTCGTCCTCACAAGCAACTTAAAGACACAACTTAAATATCTTAAGAGCATGACCCATTATATTAAACGAAAATACAGAATAAATCTTATAGAAGCCATAAAAGAGAACAAAAGAAACATATAATATGTCCTTGAATATATGAGGACATACTGAATCTTGAGAAAGTAAAATTCCCAAGCTTGCCGTCTAGACTTCTGCTTGTTTCCAGCCTATACATAGAGTATCGAAAAGTATGTAAGAAGTACAAAAATTGTACAAAGTAAGGCATTATGCAAAAACACATGAAATGAGACACTTTAGTTGAAATAAACCTTTCATGAAATATAAGTAAAACCTCATTAATATAGAAGTAAAACAAGTTATAAATTATCATTTAGTACATAAGATAAAACTTTCATAATTTTAGCACAAACTACACTTTACAGTAAATTTAACAATCTTTACAGGGAACCTATTTTTTCTTATAACTTATTGTGAAATTGTTTACCTTGATGTTTCCGTACCCAAAGTTATATTAAGACTCACAAAGGTAAGACATGAAGAAAGCGCCCATATAATTCTTCAATACACACCTAAGTGATCCTCAAGAGCGTCGACCATAGGCTTACTTCAAAAGTCTAATAAGCCCACACTACTTACATTGCATAAAGATACATTCATAAATTCTTATAAATACTCACCAAGATTCCTTCCAAACGTATACTTGTGTAATGCGTAGATAGCATCCCCATACAAACAGCTACCCTAAGTAGTACACCCTATAGGAGACCTAGCTAATTAATTACTTTTGTGGGGGGCTAGCTTTAACCGACATAAACCATCTAAGATAGACATGGAATCCCAGTATAAATCCCTACCGAATGGGGGATCCCCACTTGCCTAGGGTGGGGTCATTCTAGAGCTTTTACATAGATTCTCCATTAGATACTCCTATTAGGGCCCATAGTAAAGTGATGAGGAGATTGCTTCTATGTAATTTATTCTCCACGAACGACGAGTACTTATCTCAAAAAGTACCTTGAGTACAACATCTCAACTCATGAAGTGTAACCACCCCTTCTTCAATTCCTCTGTGTGCTAAACATAACTCTCTCACAGTGTTGTAAACATTCATTATTGAAGGCCAGGGGCTAATTATTGGACATCACATCTCAACTCACGAAGAGTGTCCGTCGTTCAACCTATCTTAGAAAGATCTTGGTAATGGTGATGTTTGTACTAAACACTTCATCTCAACTCAGGAAGAGTGTCCACCCCAACGCTCCCCTTCTTCTTACTATTGGAATAGTAGGATTATCTAGACACTTCATCTGTACTCACGAAGATTGTCCACCCTAAGATCCTTTATTCACATTCATTAACTTCATTCATATATTAAAGTGAGTGTGTGTGAGTACACGTGAGAACATTTTTCATATAATCAACATTTCCATAACATTGACCTCTAAACATGATTACACCCTAATTCATTATAATCCACACATTATCATGTTTTCTCGCATTATCACGCTTCACATATACACATATCTTCGCTTAGACATAATCTCTAAAAAATAGGCATTTCAAGCTTGATAAAGCATATTCACAAGAGAATCATTAGTAGCGCTTTACTTCACACATTAAGCCTTCAAAGACATACACACAATGCACATATATGAATATATATTCATATTTTTCAAGTATAAAATGCAACAAAAGGTGGACCATACCACTCAAGATCACTTCAATGTCAACTAAAGAAATTAGAACAACTTACACTTCAGCCAATCTTCACCACCTTTCATCAATTTCACCAATATTTATTATAATGTAGCCGTTAATGCAGTAGCTAATCACAATATAACCATAAAGAAAAATCATAGTTCAAATGTTATCTAGTCATGTTTATTAAAACAATTTCATAAGCTAAAAGTTGTAAATATGCATAAGCATGATTTGGTTGAGGTTTTGACAGTATCATCCTCAACTAACACCCAAAATGAAATATATAAATCATTAATAGATTTTCATGCTAAAACCTATGCTTAGAGTCAAAGATAGAAGAATATTGAGTGAAAGAAAGTTCAAGCATTAACTATCATACCTCAATGAGAAGATACCCACGATATTTTTATGAATAAAACCTTAATAATTCGGTCTTCTTCCTTGGAGCTTGAAGATTCTTTAAAATGGAGGATTTTGGAGAAACGATTTTGGAGAGATTTTTATTTAGAACTTGATGGTTTTAATTGGTGAGTTAAATGAGGTCTAAAGTTACCCTAAACCGTTCAAAAATAATCCCCAAAGTTCCCAAAAGACCCCTACACCAATTGGTTCCTTTTCTAAAGTCTAATATTATATAATAACGATGCTGCCAAATCAGTGACTTTGATGCACGTCGTAGGGTGACCTCTAGATCTTGATTCTTGAATATATTAAGGGACATTAGGCTAAGTGTTGGTCTTGCATCAAAGGGAAAACTTTTCACATCATGTGCTAGCTTCATGACGTGCCCTTGGATCCTCATCTTTTCTACCCAGCAGCATTCTTGGTTAATGTTTGGGTCCTCCTTGGGGACCCTTAGGGTTCTCCCGGAGGAGTCGTACTCAAACTCTTTGACCCTTTGTATATCCCTAGAGGTAATAAGGTCATACTTACTGGTTCTAGAAGCGAAAAAACACCTAAAATCATGCACAACAAACAAGGACACACTGGAACACACATGAGACTAGTTTCCAAACATCCTCATCGTCCCTTGACGTTTCAACTTACCAAACTGACCTCAAATGCTAAAATTCACTCTTTTGATACATTATTAACACATGATACACTAGCGAAAATAGTACATAGTTCATTATGAGGATCATTATAGTGCATATTGGCGAGCTACACGTTGTCTGGGAAACTCACAATGGTGGTCAGTGAGCCCGACTTGGACAACCATTGGACTGAAGGAATTTTTAAATTGGAGTTCATAAGACTCAAGGATTCCAATATCATATTGTAAAATCTTTTACTAGGTCGGCGATCACGATTTTGTCCAACGTTTAGACCCTCACATTAACAGGTTGTCCAGTAAAAGTCACCAAGGGAATTAAACACTCACCGTGTCATGGTGTGGGCCGTAAAATGAGTCAGATATGGATTATTATAAAGGCCAAAAGTTCTACTTTTCAAAAACATAAACATTCCTCATTTTTAAACTTTCAAAACTCACACCAGCGCTATATTTTTTTTGGTCTCTAGCTTTCCAACTTGTTTGTTCGACTTATATTGTTGGTTTCCAAACCTAGAATTCCTATCATTAGAAACTTTAACTCATATTTAATTGATTTTACCTAATTCATGTGTGATGGGCCTCTTTGATCGTAATTGTGTATGTGTATGCCTGTTTTAATTAGAACATCATGCCTATAATGCCTTTATTGTTAAAGTCCCGAATATTTTTTGCCTTAAAATGTATTATAATTGTGGATTGTTTCTTAAGTGTTGTTGGGTATAGTCAGTTGAACTCTGAGTAACCCGAATTTGTGTCACAGCCGGGGAGTACCCCCTACAAGCAACATGGCTTACTTGGCCTTGCGGAGATCTTATACAAGACCATTGTTATCATTCATCGCATTGTCATAGCTAAATTAGCGGAAAATTTAGAACTTGTCATAGCACATCATATGCTAGAAACTTCAGTTCATATATACAATATCATAAGTAAATATTTAAACTCTACTCTCTTTTGTAAACCTATACTCAACATCATAAGAGTATATTATGGACACGGTCCTTATGACATAATACATAAGTACAATTATAGGTCCTTGAACTTGGGAATCACATATCAAGATCCTTAATTATAGGGACATCCTTATAAGTATCCATAACCTAAACTTTGTGTATAAAGTAGAGAAGAATTGATTTAGTACAAGAATACACTAAGTATAGCAACCATGCAAAAACATACATTTTAAATGGAAACGCTTTACTTGAAATCATATTTCATGCCTTTTTGAGAAAATCTTCATAAAACCTTTATATAATAAGCATTATGTCATTTACATACTTCATATAAGCATATTCAATGGTCATCAATCATGTAAAATAACACATTGCATTTGAGGCATTTTAGAACCACATTACAGTCAGTTATTTTCTTCTTTACAGTGAATTATCTCGTTTTACAGTGAATCCTTTTCTTCTTACTTTCTTATTCCCCCAAGTAAACCTCAAGTTATACTTTGTGCAATGCATCACCTTAAGTACACAAAGAAGTCATACACTCAAGCCAACACGTACCATCACAGAAATATAGAACACGACAAGACACCTTCAAGTTAAAACCATAAAACATTACAGTGAATTCTATTCACTTTGCATATATACTATTGTCACTTTTCATAGAACCTTCTGAGACCTTACTCACCATCTCAATCAAAATCTAATATTGCAATGCACCATGTGAATCCCAATAACCTGACACATACTTAGTAAACCTATCATGAGACCACAAGCCTTAACATCCAATTCATATATCAACATACCAAGATACACAACATCAATCATGTGAAACAAGACCTTCATCATATATTTATTAAGATCAACATAGGGCATATAAAAACAAGAACACATAACATATATCCTTAGGACTTATACCATGCACTTAATTACAAAAAGTAGACAATTACTATAAATTCATTCATAAGGAACATATACATAGACACATGCATTAGAACACCTTCCTAGCACTTCACCCATAGAGCCACTTTTGAAATGCATAAGTTAAGTCACATACCCTCTCCTACACTAAGCAACTATTCTTAGATTATTCTAGTTAGGGTCCTTACATTACATACATTTTTCATTTTACTTTAGGTAAACTATAGCCTTAACGACACTAAGACCATGGGTGCTAAACATGGAATTTGTTGTTGTAAAGCCTAACACCAGGGGAAGCTTTTGTTACCTAAAAAAAGTTCAACATTAACACATGCTAGGAAACTAGTGTAATCACTTGCTAGATACTATATGTCAAGCATAGTTTATGGAACTAACACATATACACAACACTCTACATGCTCATTAGCATTGGAACCTCATCTCATGCATAACCATAGGTAAATCTTCCTCAAGGAAAGTCAACAGCTCATGTGGAAAAATAGGTAAATGTTCCTCCAAGGGAAGTCAACACCTTATGAGAACTAATGGTGAATCTTCCTCCAAAGGAAGCCAACACCTCTCATTATCAAGTTCCCACGGTGCTAAGTTATGTTCCCTTTTATTGAAATGCCTTTATAACATCACTTTATAAATATTAGGCTTTATGAGATTGACTCCTCATATGATTAGCTCATAGGTGATAGATTATTGTTCATTAACCTATGTCATGTGAGAAATCCTTTCACATGGACATAGCATATGTAAGCACCTATATATATTTACGGTACACTTGAACACACCTTTCAAGACCCGTCCATTTACTATATTATCATACATGTTTGTGTGAATTCTTATACGTGATAAAACATTTCACATAACACATAAATGTCAAACATGTTCATACATCAATGCACAAGTCTATAGGTATAACTATATGAGTTATACTTTTATATAAACATATAAAAAACTGTTCACATTCATACTTCATGATACCATATGCTTAACATCATAGTATATATGTCATACTCATAACATGATCATACAATCCTATGCATGTACTTAGAAGACAAACCTAGGAATTATCCAATCATGGTACAAATGTGCAATGCGTAGACATGGTCCCATACCCTTGCTCATACTAGTACACCTATCAAGTCATACCAATGAATGATACATCAGACAATACCATAGAATTGTTAACATAGTATAACACTCATTTATTAAAGATTTACAAGGTCATATAGTAAGCTCTACCAATTATGCAACTACATTAACTTTATTTCACATATAACATTATAAGGACTCATCATAGGAAGCACATATACATTAAATCAACATGATTATTTACATGCTCATAACATTAGCCATTCAACCTAGATCATAGCTAGATTAGTAAGGTAGGCATAGGCTTCACATAGGGTTATTCATCACCAACACGTATTCATAGTATAATGACTTCAAGGCCATGTTCACATTAATTATATGTATATATTGGAAATAAAGTAAACACCACAACCATAAGTAGACCATAAAACACTTTGCCATACAAGGCTTCATCAACTATCAAAACTTATAAGAAAAGTAAAATAAGTAGGAAGCTTAACAATTTCTCAACCTTTGATCACCAATGACCAATACCCATATTTAATCAATGATTCATATCTAGGAAGTAGATAAAGGTATACAAACATAATTAAAATCATACACTAATCATAACAAGATTATGATCATACTAAGTCAACTACATCATCAAATTATAGAATGTGAAGGGAAGTTTATTTCTTACCAATTCTTCCATACATGGATAATGAATGATCAACCTTCTTAATCCATAAAAATAAAATATAGGGAAGTAGCTACAAGTCTCTCTTCATAGATGAAATCATACATTCATACCCTATAGACTCTATATTAAACTGAATACCAATCTATAAGAAGTAAATATCAAGTGGTTCAAGTATGAATCAACATTGGGGCAACAACACATAATCCCTCATCATTAATAATTATAGGTAGTAGCTAAAGTGCAATTAATCATATATGAAGTCATGCAGAATCTACTATGAAATCATGCTAAAAACATCTACCCTACATCATCAATTAACTAGCAAGTAGATAAACGTATATAACTTACCAATATCCATTGATTTGATCATAATTTATCCATACTCAAAATTCATCAACAATACACATATAAGGGAGTAGTTAAATAGACCATAACTTAAATGAAATCCTACTACAATTGCCATGAAATTGAGATTAGAATGAGTATGTAGAAGAACATAGGCTAGTCTTTCAAACCACCAAACCTTGATCCACATGGATCACTCTTAAAAACAAAAACATAAATATAAAATATACACATTAGATATAAGTGATTCAAAATCCAAGCATCATAATTCAATTAATATCACGAGAATAATCCACATACATAGGCTAAAACAAGAGTTGAACGAGACATGGGTTCCTCCTTTAATTGGATAGAAATAGACTTTACAATCATAATAATACAAGCAATTTATTATGATTAAACCTTTGAAAATGTTTTGAGAAAGAACCCATGGCTAGATTGAAGAAGAAGAGTTTTGATCATATTTTCTCTTTCAAAATATTGATATTTACTCTCTAGATGGAAGAATAACTAGAGATGAAGGATCAACATACCTTAATGTATAATAAAGAGGCTAAAACTTGATGAATAACCCATATGAATCGAAGATCAAAGATGTTATTGAGTCTCACCTTCAATGGAGGTTCTAGAGAGAGTTTATTTAGGGAGGGAAGTCCAGTTTGTGTGAATTGAATTGGGAATGGGGTTGTCACGATTTTTATCACTTAAATACAAAAAAAAAACTAAATAAACCATTTAGGTTCAGTTTAGCACGTGCCATGAATTTCCATTCACCCCTTTATTAAAACAACATGCATGGTTGCAGTTTCTTGCATCATCGATGGATACAAACGACGCCAGTAGGTCCATCGACGGACCGTACTGTAGGCTAATGTTTGGGTAAAAGTCATGAGAATAGACTTAAGCCTTCACCAGGCTTGGTATACATCGACGCTTCACCGTCGGTTGCCCATTGGTGGATTGACGAGCCATCCTTTCACTTCGTCGATTGATACTACAAAGGCAGTGTGTCGACAGCCTTTGGGTCCTCCTTTAAGGGATTTCTTGCGGGGCCCGTTGGAAGTCGTAACATGGAGTACCAAATTCAAATAAATACCTGAAAATTTCAAGGACCATCCACATCATTTTCACCCAAAACAGTGACACGCAACACGTCCAAAAATGCTAGGCCCACTCAAGAAACACACATGCACGTCTCAAGGAATAACTTTCAAATGTCTAAGATGTTCTTTGAAGTTTAACCCCTAAACTTCATGAAACTCACCATACTGACTAAAAACATCATTATTACTTATAGAAGGACTACATATGATAATTACGCACATGAAAAATCATCAAATCACGTAAGGTCCCTTTGGTTACTAATCTCAAATGTCTTGGTTGTCCCTTGGCGTTTGACTGCCAAATGACATAGAATAACCCATGCATTCTTTAAAACACTTAATTAACATTATAAAAAAGTTTATAGTAACAAATGAGGCTCTATACACCCTAACTCCTTTTTGTAGTCTTACAATATCACCCACTTGGGAACGTTCGTCCTCGAATGACACTTAGAATACTTAAATCACAACAAGAAGTTCAATGAATATTAGAGAAGCTCAGAAAATTCATAATATAATTATATAGAAGCTAATGCACCAAAATTACAAGGACCACAAATTCAAATTACTTGGTACTCAATGCAACATAAGCAAGCAAACCCTTTATTCACTCACTTTTTAATGCATCAAACATATATGCTTTTCTCATGTTCATAGAAAGAACAAACTTATCCCAATCATAAAATGGTATTTACATTTAATTTTATTAGGAGTTTTCCATACAACCATTTTTCAGTCAAACTTAGGCAGATTCAACAACACTCAATAATCAATTAGGCACTCATACTTCAATGAACATAGACTTGAGTAAGATAGGTTGCCAATGGTTTCTTATTATTTAGGGATAATTGCATGGGATCTTACTAAACCATACCATTCTTAGTTATGTTTTAAGGAGTAATGTACTTCTCGTAAACCTACTACATGTCTCATATTTCCATAACAAAGCAAATGCACAAAGGTCAACTTTACTAGAACATGAGAATTTCTCAACTTTTAATCATGGCATGCTTAAACATCCTTCCTAGTGAAGTTAAAATGGTAATTCACACCACACACCACAACAATAGGAATCCATTTCACAACATTTCAAATTCTACCTTATCACTAGCCTTTATAAACATGCATCATTTAGGGAAAGTCTTACAATTTATAGTCACACACAAGGAAAATAGCTAAACATGCTTTCACTTTTCAAAATTGAGCCTACAATCATGTTTTCCAAATCACAAAAGTCACATAGTGTTCAATAGACTCATCATTTTCATTTTTAAGTAGTCTCAAATTTTTAATTAATGGCTTACACACCACAAATTAGAAGTAACTTCAAACATGTTTCTTACCTTATCTTATGAAGTTATATGCACAACTAGTATATCAATATGCACAATCTACATGAGAAAACCATGAATTCAATCTAAATTTATTTTCAAGTACATTAGAACTTCAAAAATACTCTTAAGATAGTGTCAATAAACACATACCAAACATATAGAAGTCATGCAATTCGTACATTATAGAAGACTCATCTAATGAACAAATTGTCAAATAATTCATTAGTCTCGAGATCAAATAAACATAGAAGAAAATGATATAAACATCTAACACTTATTAATCACATCACCATCCCTCACTTAGGGTAGACCCAATTAAGAGAACTTAACCAAACCTCAAGTGGATGCTAACTTATAAACCTTAATTTTCATCTTTAAAAAAGATTACCAATTTATTAGGAATTACAGTAAGTCAACACAGGAACACAAAAGTATTCGAAACCTTATAATCTTAGGCAAATTATTCCCCAATAATCAAATTAGGTCATACTATTCAACAACAAAAGGTTTTTATAAAATACACTAGAAACCAAGGTCATAAGACATTAGGGGAAACAATAGAGGAGACTTAGCCATAAGGCCTCTTTCTTTTCTTTCAACTTTAGAGTGAGGTTAAATCTAGGTTAATCAAACCCACAACATCACCCTACCAAGATACTTACACTACTTTTACACATAGGATAGAGTTTATACTAAGGATATCAACCCATACAAAACAATCATGAAGGTTCACATATATTAAAAAAAGGCAATATTTTAAACATTATACATATACTTAGACGACATGCTTCCATATGTAGTTACTAAGAATTTCAAACTAATATCATAGCATTCGGCTACCATCACGAATACCATATAGTATGCTTTAACTATATCATGACTGATAATCCTCAAAAAACATGGCAATCCACACAGGTGTATATATATATATATATAAATATATCTGTGTGTGTGTGTGTGTGTGTGTATAATATAGCAACAAAGGACATAATATCATCAAAGAATAACAAAGTTCACCTTCACACATAATCATGAAACCATAAAACAAAACTAAGAATCCAAATTCACCTTTTCTCCCTCAAGTATAAAGATACCATCTCATCGAGAAAATCACGTTGAAAAGTCTACTACAAAAGAAAACCTAGATAAAGAGATCTAATAGAGTTATGTTCTTTGGCACGATGTGAGAATGATGAAGAAGTTAAACTCTATTGTCCTATAGCTTCTCGTTCACATACATGTCGCGACTAAAACTGATGATCAAGACTGTACTAGACATGGTAATATGAGACTTTTAGAACCGAAAACCACTTTCATAAACTTCATGCTCTGATACAACGGTTTTCACGAATGGGGAGCACCCCCTAGAACTAACATGGCATAGTTGACCTTGTGGAGGTCTTATACAATCCTATAATTAACATATATTACTTTTTCATAGGTATATTAGAAGAAAATTTAACACTTTTTATAGCACATCATATGCTTGTTACTTCACTTCATATATATAATATCATAAGTACATATTTACACTCTAGTTTCTCTTTTCCATACTAGTCTCCACATCATAAGAGTATATTAGGGACACAGACTTAATAGCATAATACATAAGTACAATAATAAATTGAGACATCTTTAGATTTAAGGATTCCTTTCCTTGAGCTTGGAATCACATATCAAGATCCTCAATTATAAAGACATCCTTTTAAACATCCATAACCTACATTTTGTGTAAAAATTAGAGAAGAATGGAGATAGTATAAGAATGCATTTAGTATGACAACCATGCAAAAACATGCATTTTGAAGGGATATTTTACTTGAAATCATACTCCTTGCCTTATTGAGAAAATCCTCATAAAACCTTCATACAATAATCATTACGTTATTAACATACTTATTATAATCATATTCAATTGTCATCAATCATATTAAATCATACATTGCATTTGGGTCATTTTAGATTAAGATTACAGTAAGCTATTTTTTTCTTTACAGTGAGTTATCTCGTTATACAGTGAATCCTTTTCTCCTTAATCTCTTATTCCCCCAAGAAACCCTCAAGTGATACTTTGTGGAATGCATCACCTTAAGGCCACAAAGAAGTCATATATACAATAAACATAGGCCAACACATACCATCATAGAAATATAGCACACCATAAGAAACCTCCATGTCAAGACCATAAAGATATTATAATGAACTCTATTCACTCTGCATATATACTATAGTCAGTTTATATAGAACCTTATGATACCTAAACTCATAATCCCTATCAAACTCTACTAGTTCAATATACATGTGAAGACCCATAATCTCACACATACTTACTAAACCTATCATTAGCCCTCAAGCCTTAATTTCCAATTCATAAACCAACATTGCAATATACATAACTTCATTCGTGGCAAGAAAGATCTTTATCATATAGTTATTAAATCAACATAGTGCATATAAGAACAATACCACATCACATAGATCCATTAGGACTCATACCATGCACTTCATCATAACATGTAGACAATTACTACAAAGTCATGCATAGGAACATATACATAGACACATGCATTAGAACAACTTCCAAGGGCATCTCTTAAGAGGCACTTGTACAATGCAGATGTGAAGTCTCATAACCCCACTTACACTCAAAACTACTCTTAGGTTATCCTAGTTAGAGTGCTTACTTTACTTCCATTGTTTATTTTACTTTAGGGAAACTATACACTTAACTGACACTAAGACCATGGGTGCTAAACATGGAGTTTGGTATAATAGAGCCTTAAATCAAAGGAAGGTGTTCTGACCTAGCTAAGTTAGAACATGAACACATGCTAGGATACTAGTGAAATCACTTTCTATATCCTATATGGCAAGAATAGTTTATGGAACTAAGAGATATACATAACGCTGTACACACTCATTAGCATTGGAGCCTCATCTCTTGAGAAACCATGGGTGAATCTTCCTCAAGGAAAGTCAACACCTCATGTGAAATCATAGCTGGATGTTCGTCCAAGGGAAGTCAACACCTTATGAAAACCCAATGGTAAATCATCCTCAAATGGAAGCCAACACCCCTCATTATAAAGTTCACTTGGTGCTAAACTATGTTTCCTTTTATTGTAAAGCCTTTATTACATTACTTTATAAAATATTAGTCTTTAGGATATTAACTCCTCATATGCTTAGTTCATAGGTCATAGATGAGAAGAGTTCATCAACCAATATCATGTGAGAAATTCTTTCATATGTACATAGCATATGTAAGCATTTATCTTGTTTAGGGTACACTTGCGCACACCATTCAAGGACCCTCCATTAACTAGATTATCATACATGTCTCTATATACTCATATGTGAGCAAACCATTCATATAATTCAAATATCATTGCATAAATCTATCGGTATAACTACATGAACAATCCTTTCGTATAAACACAGAAAAACACTATGCAAATTTATACCTCATAATATCTTATACTTAACATTATAGAATATAGGTCATATTAATAACATGGTCATACAATCCTATGCATGTAAATAAAAGACCATCTAGGAACTATTCTATCAAGGTACACGTGTTTAATGCATAGACAAGGTCCCATATCCTTTCCCATATTAGTAAACCTATCAGGTTATACAAACGAATGATACATCACACAATATAATACAATGATCAGCATAGCATAAGACTCATTTATTAAAGAATTAAAAAGTCATTTAACGAATCGCTAGTCATTATTCACCTATATTAACTTTACTTCACGTATAACATTATATGGCCTTATCATAGGCATCAAATATACATAAAGTTAACAACACCATTTACATTCTCATTGCATTAGTCAAACAACCTAGATCATAGATAGAATAGTAAACTAGGCATGGGCTTCACATAGGGTGATGCATCACCAACACACATTCATAGTATAATTGCCTTATATATATATATATATATATATATATATATATTGGCAATAAAGTAAACAACACAGCACCCCCAAAAGTGGCCCATACAACACAATATCATACAAGGCTTCATCAACTATCAACACTTATAAGGAAAGTAGAAGACGTAGGAATCTGACCAATTTTTCAACCTTTGGTCATCAATTACCAATACCATATTTCATCAACAATTCACGTCTAGGGAAGTAGTTGAAGGTATACTAATATAATCCAAATCATACAATAATCATAACAAGATTAAGATCATATTATATCCACTACATTATAAAATGATAGAATGTGAAGGGAAGTTAATCTCTTACCAATTATTCTATGCATGGATAATCAATTATCAACCTCCTTAATTCATAAAAATAAAATATAGGTCAGTACATACAAGTACCTTTTCATAGACGAAATCATAAATTCATACCCTATAGAGTCTAGAATACTGCAAATATACATCTATAAGTAGTAGAGATCAAGTTCTTCAAGTATAAATCCAAATTTGGACAAGAACTCATAATCCCTTATTATAAAACAATATAGGCAGTATCTAAAATGAAATTAATCATATAAGAATTCATCCATAAGCTACTATGAGATCATGCTACTAACATCTACCCTACATCATCAATTAACTAGCAAGTAGAGAAACATAGATCACCTACCAATCTCCCTCGATTTGATCATCAATTATCCATACTAACAATTCATCAGCAATACACATATAAGGAAGTCGTTTAAAAGACCATAATTTAAATGAAACCCTACTATAATTGCCTAAAATTTGAGATCAAAGTGAGCATGTAGAAGAACATAGGCTATTCTTTGAAACCATCAAACGTTGATCCACATATATCGCTCATCAGAAATTCGCCATAAATATAAAATATACACGTCTTATATAAGTAATTCAACATGATACAATCATAATTCAATCAATAAAAAGTCCCAATCACAATGCCCATACATATGATAAAATGAGAGTTGAAGGGACATGGGTTCCTTGTACAATTGTATATAAATCAACGTTAAAATAATCATATTAACATGAATTTATCATGACTAAACCTTTGAAAACCTTTTAATAAAGGAAACATGGCTAGATTGAAGAAAAAGAGATTTGATCATATTTTCTCTTTGAAAACTTTGACATTATCTCTCTAGATAGAAGGATAATGAGAGATGAAGCACTCACCATTGATTAATTGTAACGACCTGTTTAGTCATTTTGAGTAGCAGATTTTATTTCTGGAAAAACAGGAAGAGGCGACGGACCCCACGACGGACCGTCATGGGCACGACGGACCGTCGCAGGGTCTCGTTTCAAAACACTTAGAAAATCTGAAAATTGGGTACTGAAATCGGCTCTTTGAACTTCGTAACGGAATGGCAGGACGGATCGTCACAGGTGTGACGGACCGTCACAAACTCTTCAGAGAAATTGAGTCTCTGAAGTCTGTGACAGAGCAGTAGGACGGACCGTCGCAGGCGCGACAGGCCATCACAGACCGCGTAATCCCAGTCTGGGTCGGATTTCTTTATACGTTTTAAGGGAAGTTTTTGACTATTCCTGCTTTAATTATAAAGTTAGTGGGTTAATGTTAATAAGTCTAATTACTTGGGGGTTGAAAGAGCTAACCTTAAGTTAATTAGTGGGTTATTATTGCCATCTTTTATTCCTAGTTATGCTAATTAGGGTAAAAGAAAGAGGGTTTGAATAAAGAAAATAGAAAGAACAAAGAGAGAGAGAGGATTGATCGAGAGAGGAGAAACGAAGAGGAAAACACAAAGCTTTGGGAATTTGCTTGCTTGATCACTAATCTTCGGTGGAGGTAGGTTATGGTTTCTCTTACGATATTCGTAGTAAACTCTTAATAGCGAATGATATGTATTGATAATATTGTAAACCCTGGTATGTGCTTAATTGTATGCTTGCATGAATGTAATTATATAATGTGATTATACAAGCATGATGAAGTTATTGAATCCCAAATCTTGCAAAACCATAATCTCTTGTTAATGATGATGCCTTGGTATAAAAGAAGGCGTGATGAACTAAAATAACGATAATGATGATGCCTTGGTAAGAAAGAAGGCTTGATGAATTGATAGAAGGAGATTAGGGGATCGGGTGTCACGAACCGACACGTAGATTTAGGGGATCGGGTGTCACGAATGGACACGTAGATTTAGGGGATCGGGTGTCACGAACTGACATGTAGATTTAGGGGATCGGGTGTCACGAACCGACACGTAGATTTAGGGGATCAGAGTGTCACGTTCCGACACAAGAGGATTAATGAATATGAGGGAGCAGAGTGTCACGTACTTGTTGTTGCTACATGTTAAGTATCATAGTTGATTTTATGATATTACTTGGTATATATTGATTTCTATTTTGAGTTGGCCGATGATATCAACTCAGTACCCGTGTTTTGTACTGACCCCTACTTTTATGTTTTCTTCTTGTTTATTTGTGGAGTGCAGAAAACGTGTCGTCATCTTCGACTCAACAGTAACTCTAGCCAGTCTTCATTACTCCGGATATCATGGTGAGCTAATGCTTCTAGCTTGGACTGGATGTTCCTCTTCATGTCTCGATGCCTTGAAGTTCCGGCATGGACTACCTTTTATGAATTTTTAGCTTCTTAGAAACTCTTAGATTTAGTAATATGAAGTAGATGTTCTTGTGATGATGACTTCCAGATTTTTGGAAATAATAGTTATTGAATTGGTTTTTATTAATGAGTTTAAGTCTTCTCCATTACTTTATGTTGATATTACATTGAAATGTTAAGGTTTAGATTGGTTGGTTCGCTCACATAGGAGGGTAAGTGTGGGTGCAAGTCGCAGCCCGGTTTTTGGTCATGACATTTATGTAGAATAAAGCCTCTAATATTTTATGACTAACCCATTAGAAACAAATTTTTAGGGTGTTCTTGAGCTTCACCTTCACAGGAGGTTCTAGAGAGAGTTTGGTTTGGGAGGGAAGTCTAATTTGTGTGAATTAAAATGGGAATGGGGTTGTCACATTTTTTATCACATAAATATACCCAAAATAACCAACTAACCATTTAGGGTAAGGTTATCACCTGGGATGAATTTCCCATTCACCCCTTTTAATCAAAAAGGCGTGCATGGTTGCAGTTGAAGGTACAATCGACGAACACAGATGATACCCAGTAGGTCTATCGAGGGACTGTACTATAGGCCATTGTTTGGGTCTAAGGCATGACAACAGCCTTACACCTTCACAAGGATAAGTTTCCATCGATGACTCACCATCAACATGCCATTTGTTTACTAACAAGCTCTCCTTTGTCTTCGTTATTTGAAACTGCCAAGGCAGTGTCTCGATGACCTTTAGATCTTCCATGAAGGCTTCTTGCGGGGACCTTGGGAAGTAGTAATTGGGCGTTCCTGACATAAATATATACCTTAGAATGTCAAATATATTCCACATAAGTTTCACCCAAAACAATTACACTCAAATCATCCAAAACATGCTAGGCACACTCCGGACATGCACATGCACATCTCAAGGGCTAACTTTCAAACGTCATGCACATTTTGGGATGTTTGACCTCTAATCTTCATGAAAATCAACATACTAAATATAAACATAATTATTTCTCATATATGGACTTTATAAGCCAATAACACACATGATAGCTAATAAAAACACATAAGCAACCTTTGGTGACTAGTCATCGAACGTCTTGCTCGTCCCTTGACATTTGACTCCAAAATACTCCAAATTACCCAAGCATACATTAAAACACTTAATTTAAATGTTAACATTATTATAGGCACAAGTGATTCTCGAGACGCCCTAACTCATTTTTGGGGTCTTAGAAGTTGTTCCCAATAACATAATTCCCAAGGATAGAGTAGTTGACGTCATTCTTAAGAGCAGAAGTTTTCAAATTGCAAATATTTTCTAAACCGGGAGAAGCCTGATTATCATGTGGCAAGTCTCTAATAGGTCTAGCTTTAATTTATTAGGTGCATGTTTGATTTTTGTATTTTTTTGGGCGGGGGGGGGGGGGGGGGGTTGCGGAATTTAATTTTGAAATTAGAGTTTGAACTAGGCACGTTAGGTCATTTGGCGATAGGTATACTTAATTCATTAGGATGTCGAGGGTCTTGTCCCGACGTCCAGATCAATTATTACAGGGTTCATAGACATTTAGTTAGTTCATTTTTCAATTTTTTATCATTGGATTATTTTCAAATTTTAGTTGCAACTTTTGCTAAGTTAAATGTTTATTCCTAAAACACTCTGATTTGGTTTGAGATAGTTTATCCATCTTGAATTTAAATTCTCTTCTTAATTCTTAAAGTATTCAACCTCGAGTCTAGAAAGGCCAAGGGTTCCCTTGGGGACAACAATGGTTCTCGAATGTTAGTCCCTTTCAAGGTGTAGGCTCTGGCGTGACATTTTCTATTTTTTATTTGGTAATCCTGGAAGTTGAAGGAAACACTTGATCCTCCCTATTGTACAAATCTAGGGTTATCTTCGTCATCCCTTCAAGGAATGTCAACGCTATCTCTAAAGATTGCTGCATAATTCCATCTTGCAAAAAACTTATCAGCCACACCTTTTTAAAAAAAACAAAACACCGATATAGATTTTGTAACAATACATTGTTTGGGAGTCCATGATTAATACTTTTGAGGAAAAAAATCGGAAACTTCATCTATGCTTCATCGATTGGTTCCAAATCCATTCAATTTAAACCCTGAATGTTATCTCTCAATGACATCATCTTTGAGGGAAGAAATATTTATATGCAGAATATCTTGGTAATCTTTTCCCAAGACGTGATAGAGACCCTCACTAGATTAGTTAACCACTTTGTTTGTTCTCCCATAAAAAAAAAGAAACAACTGAAGTTGAACTAAAACTTCTAATATGTTCTTGAACGAAAATTGACCACAGACATCAAAAAAAATTTAATATGGTTATAGGGATTCTCATTACTTAGCCCTCCCAATAATCCTTCTATTTAATAAAGTTGCAATATCGTTTTATCCACATGTAATACAACATTCCCAACAATTGAAGGTAAATGAATAGCACCCACTCTACCCAATTGAGCTTTATCTACATCATTCAAGTTACCAATGTCATCTTTGAGACAATGCTGGCTTGCGTTTCTTTTGTTTAGACTCATTTGGTAACTTATTCACGATAAACCATCAACAAACACAAAATGAAGTAAGTCGATTCAACTACCAAAAATATTAAATTACAATTATACGTTACCAAAAGATTTGTAAACACCACTCCCTAGAATTGATGCCATTTTGATAACATTCAACAACACTTCATCCAAATCTATGTGTAGGAGACCAAAATCTCATATAAACTCAACAAAGATTTGTGGTTTATCCCACAAAGAGTGATACGGTATATAATTCATTTACAAAATGAAAGGTGCATTCTAATCGGTTGTAGGAACCGAACTACTCGAAACCATTAAAGTATATTAAAGGGGTTGACAACTAGTGTCGAATAGGAGGATAAAGTTTGTCAATTAACAACTTATGAATTATGGAAGTAATCATGTCAAAAGTGTTCAAGGATGTAATTAAGTAGAATGGGATATGTAACAAAAGGGAAGTACCCCCTACAAGTTACACAGAGTACTTGACCTCTCGGAGATCTTGTCCAAGCCTCTTAGCTTTAATTTATCACAAAGGTACGAAAGTAGTGTTGAATTAAAAAATTTCACAATATAGTTGATAAGAAACTCCTTCATAAAATGTAAGGAATGATGTCTCATCATCACAAGTCATCATATACACGTTTTAATAAAATAGGCTCACGACCCTTACATAGCAAAGAACTAACAGTCTATTACACGTCTTTAATATAAAGAATCTAGAAACATAGTCCATCTTCTCAAACATATGAGGACATATATATCTTGTTCGAACTCTATTTCCCAAGAAACATGTTCTAGAAACCTCCACTTGCCTTGCACCTACCGTTATAAAAATATAAAAGAATATAGAGTTAGTACAGACAATGTACTAAGTACTACAATATGTAAAAACATGCTTTGAAACGGACATTTTAGTTGAAACATACTTTTCATGCTATTTTGGTAAAACTTCATGAATCATGTGTACAACACCATATAAGTCATCATTAACATACAATGTAATATTTTCGTAATTCTCAACATATAGAAATTTTCATCAAATAAATTAATAGTAATTTAGACCCTTCTATTCAAAGTTATCCTAATACTCACCTATGTAAGTCATGAAGAGACAGTCCATACAACCTCTTCAATACATAGCTAGATGATACTTGAGACTACAAAAGAAACGGATAATTTATCTCATTTCAACAAGTCAACATTCATTACAAGAGGAAACATTCATGATTCACAACTCCACAAAAATACCATACTCTAAGACAACCCCCAAGATACACTAGTGCAATGTCAAAGTAGCATCCCATACTACTACTCCAACTTAGTTCTCTTTGGAAATAACCTTAGACAAGGAATATCACATTCAATCATTTCATAGCCTTCATCAACATTAGCCATAAGATCAACATGCTTTATTAACAATAGGTGTATGATCCATGTGCTTATTTAATATGAAATATTGACCCATTCATTCATTTTTATTAAATGTAAACACCAAGACTCCCTCCAAATATCTACTTGAGCAATGCATAGATGGCGTCTCATTCCACCACCTACCCTATGAAGTACACCCTTAGGAAGACCAAGTTATTTACATTCATTCGTAAGGATTATCTTTAATCTTACATAGACCATGGGATCTTGACATGGAATCATCGTATTGACCCATACCAAATGAGATATACCCACTTACCTAAGGTAGGGACATTCTCTTAGCCTTCATATGGATCACCAATAGTTAACCTTGTGTGCGCACATAGTTAAGGGATTAAGAGATTTATTCTAAGTACTACATCTCAACTCATGATGAGTTCTTATCTAAAGTTGTACATTGGATACAACATCTGTAATCATGAAGAGTATCCACCCCTTCTTCAAATCCTCTCGGTGTTAAGCATAAATCCACACGGAGGTTTAGACATTCATTATATTTGTTATATATAGATTAAGAAATTGTACAAAATACTAAATCGCAACTCACAAAGAGTACTCATCGCAACCTAACATTCATTCTTTGGAAAGCTCTTTAGAATAGTAAAGTTGTTCTTAGACACTATATCTCAACTCGAGTACATTGTCCACCCCAAAACTCCAATTTTTCATTTCTTAGAGTTCTTAAGAATATTAAGGTTGTTATTGACACTAAGTCTCTACTAGCGAGAGTGTCCACCCCAATTCACCCATTCATTCATTTAAGTCTTATTGAGAAAACCCTTTCGGTATACTCTAATGCATTACATTTTCATCAACTTCATTCATTCATTGTGTGTGTGAGAGGGTATATATGATGAAGAATTTCCTTTAATAACCATCACTCATAACATTATCTTCTAATCATGATCATACTACATTCATCATAATTTACACATTAGCAAACTTGACATTCACATGATACTTCAATTAGACATACTATCTTCAAGATACACATCCATAATTTCATAAGACATCTTTATATCTATACTTCATAATATCAGAATACTTCACTTTAAATGCCTTCAAAGAAAAAATAATAATTCACATATATGTTCATACATATCAAGCAAACACCGCCACCATAAGTGGACTATACCACACATAATCAATGCTAGAAGACTAAAACAATTTACGTCAATTTACCCTTCACCGAAGCCTTGATCACCTTTTCTCAATTATTTAACAGTTCATCAAAATGAAGCATAATTGGTACTAGATGATCATAATACAACATTGTATAAATATAACTCTTACAATATCCGCTCACATTCACCAAACCCAGTTCATGAGAAAAAATTGTAGAATTTAAGGTGATCATGGGTTCATGGACTTTTTTTATCCTAAATTCATATTTAACAATGAAATGATAATAATTCATCCATTAAAACCTTTTCATTAAAGAACCAATGCTTAGAATTTAAAATATAAAAAAAATAGGATTTGGAAATCGTTTTGCAAAGCCTTCAGATTGGCGCATTGAATAAGAGAAGAACCAAGGATGAATTATGATACCTAATTTTATAGAAATACCATGAAATTATGGTTGAAATTTGAAGGATTTTGAACTTCTTCCTTGGAGCTTCAAAGCCACATCAGTGGATGTTTTTGGAGAAAGAGTTTGGATAGCTTTTTGTTTTGAACTTGAAAGTTTTATTTTGGTTTGTGAATTGGGGTTAAAAGTGACTAAAAAACCTTTTATAATACATCCCCAAAGTAACCAAAACATCCCCTACACTAATTAGACCTTTTGACCAAGTATAATTTATCTTTTAAATGATGCAACCAAATCAAGAACATGGATGCGCGTCGTAGAAATACATCCAAATCATTGTTCTGGAATTAATTTTGGAGGTGTCATGGTTCATGACAAGTACGCTTCACATGGCAATTTTTTGTCCTTTTAAGTTGCAGCTACACGGGATGCAAGCAGTGCAAAAAAAAGACTGTCTGGGCATCCTTCTTGCCAAATGTTGGGTCCTCCTTAAGGACTCTTTTGTTGGTCATTGGGAGTCACTCCTGTAAGTTTTGACCCTAAAAATATGTCTCTATGTTCTAGGGTCATCCCCGCTGATTTTAAACTCCAAGCAAAACAAACAAAAACATACTACCACACAGAAGGATATTTTTTGAACGTCTTGGTCGTTCTTTGACGTTTGACCTCTAAACTCTATAAAAATGACCCCTTAAGTTATTATTCATCATTTTAACAAGTTATTAACTCAAGAAAAACATGTGAATAACTACATTCTCTCCAACTTATAAAAACAATGGTCCTTGAATGACACTAAAACACCTTCAAGGACTAAAAGAATCGAATAGCAGCTTACAACAAAAATCACCATAAATTCCACTTCATAGTCGATGCCCCAACTTACAAGGAACACAAAATTCACATCATTATGAAATCTAAGTAACACCACTAATTTGGAACTATTTCAACATTTATATTGCACACAAACTTCATCATTTTCATTGCATTATGGGCGAACTACCTTCTCCAACTTTATACATGCTCATTATTTCATTATAAGGCTTAGCATGCAATAACATTCAAATCACACGTAGGACTAACTAACATGACCACTCATAAGTCAAATAAACATATTTTACTAGACGCACATTCACATGAGAGTTACATAGATCAATTACTAATTTTTTAATCTTAATATTATAAAGATAATGCAACATATCATCATAAAATGTAACACAACCCTAAAAATGTATATGCTAGGTAATGCTTAATGTGTCTAGAATGTCTACGATTAGACCGGGTTCACACGTATTGATGCGCATAGAACCAGACCTCTGAACCCTTGTGACATCCAATCCAACAAACTTGGGGAGTTATTTGAGCTATTAAAGGTTGGTTCCAACCATTTAGGTCTCCCGAATATGAATATTTACTTGGATGAGTCTTTACCAGACTTAAAAAGGGGAAACCTTATGTTTGGAGGGTCTAGAGGTAAAATAGACTTCTTCCAGGCTAAGAATAGTATCATAATTACCTTAAATAATGTAATTAAATATTAAATTAGTAATTTGGAGGGGTATTTTGGGTAGAGAGGGCAAAAATCACCATTTTAGACAAATCTTGCTCCACCCGGGTTCAAACCTAAGTGGGAGCAATGATTTAATTTATTTAATTTAAATTGGTAGATTTGCTTAGTTTAAATTGGTAGATTAATTTATAAATTAATAATTAATGGATTATTTTTTTTAAAAAAAAGATGAAAATCAGATTTTATTTATTAATTATTAATTATTAATTAATTTGTCTAAGTCGTGCCAAAAAGTCCTAGTTCTAAGGGGACACTACCTCACAGTTCTCTCTTTCACGCCTATTTATCTATCTCTCACGTATGCCTCTCTCTCAACTTCACATTTTCTATATTTACAAAATAAAAAACAAAACAAAAGTTATTCACACTTTAAGAACTTACATAAATACAAACGAACAATCTAATCTAAGAAACGAAAAGTTAACAAAATTTTTAGTCGGGTAACATATGAGAGATTTGTTGGTCGAAGTTTATTAGTTGAGGGTATTTGGGCAGAAAGTTCAACGTTTGACCATCAAAAATAAGGTATGGGTTTTCTAACTACTGGTCTCTTTCCCAAGATACCCTTAGGACTCAGATGAATCTGTTCCGAAAACTACGGTTGTTCCTTTTTACATATCCCCTAACACTAGATCCCATCGATTTGTAGGTTGGGTATGTTTGTAGGTAGAAATTAGGTATGTAATGTGTTTTTGTGCTGATTACACTCATGTATATATGTTCAGATTTATGTGCATGTTAAGCATGTTGTCCGAAATTATATGTTTCTGTGTGTGCAATGTATAGATGTGACATATACTCTTGGTTTAAAGTTCGACATGTAATGGTTGTATTCTTACTTGCACAAACTTGTATAAATTGTGATGTTAATATGATGTACAATGTGGCTGATTTGAATGCAAATTATTAGCTAAATGAATCCATGAAAATGCAGCTAAAGATGTACTAAATGATCCATGAATTACCCTAAAAACTAAGATGTAAACGTTGATGAAAATGAGCTAAAAACGTACAAAATTTCCAGCATCTTGTTGATGAGTTTCGGCAATAGCTAAGTGGTGTATCGTAATATGTAAAATATATTAAAAATAAGTGAGGTCTCTGAGAATCGAACCCGCACCCTTACCATGTTAAAATCGTAGAAATAACGTGGTAGAAAAAAGAATGTGGAAAGTGGGATTCGAAACCGTGTGCCTTGACCAAAACATGAAAATTTAATTAACAATAAAAATGAGAGTGTGGGGTTCAAACCCACAACCTCTCGGTCATACTTAAGAAAGAATTGAAAAGAAAAATAAAGGTTGAGGCATGTGGCATTCGAACCCACGAAATTAAGTAGAAAAATAAAGTGGGGCTGTGGGGGTTCGATCCCACACCTTCTCGATCAAATTACAATGGTTTAAGGAAAATGTGAATAAAAGACAATGAGGTTGTTGGGGTTCGATCACACGTCTACTTGGTCCCAAACGAATGTAAAAAATAAAGAACTTAAGGGGAAATAAAGAGAAGTCAATGTGGCTTGATCTTGGGTCCCCAAGCATAGTGGATCAAACTAAATTAAATATAAATGTAAGTGTTGTCGAAGGGATTCGAAATCGGGCTCCATTGACAAAATTACTTTTTAACATATAAGTCATACGTAAAAAATATTTAATGAATGCTTCCTCTTAAGAATGAAATCAATATTTTTGCAAACCTACAAGATGCATAAGTCTTGTACCACAGAATCTTGGTTAAACATGAATCTCATAGACAAACTATGAATGTAGACTCATGGCTTTTATGCATGGACTCATAGGTCTAGCATAAGTTTAAAAGTAAGTGAGTCTAAGATGTATATAATAAAATGATGTAACACTAGAAGGGTTAAGTAAAAGTGTGAAACACACTAAATGACAAAGTGCATTAGCATATGATGAGATTAACATTCACGTGAAAGGGTGACTAATTATGAAAAGCAAATGTCTTAAAGTTAATGAATGAGGTTACAATACGATAAGAGGCTAATTTGAAATAATAGATCAATCTCAAATGAGCCTAAGTAAATGTTACACAAGCGTACTCACCTATGAGAGTGTAAAGTAAATGAAGAAACTACTCCATATGAAGACTTTAATGAAAGTATTGAAGTTAATACATACTTAATACTAATGATGAGATGAGAAATCATCTAATGAGCTATAATGTCTGCATGCTAGAAGTCAGCTTTCATGATGTATGAGTTGAGTGTAATGGAACTTTATACTGAGCAACGATACACTAGCTATGAGGATTGATGCCTTCCTTCAGAAAGGGCGGAGGTTCACGCAACTCTCATGAGGTGAGATTGTCTGGATATGCCGGGTATAGGTATCCTTATATCTCCTAGTCTTTGAAGCTATACTGCTAATATATGGATTAGGCAGGGTTCGAATCCTTATATACGCTAGCATGTTCGGGTAACTTTTGTCGGTGATTCCACCTCTTTTTGTGTAGGGAAGACACTAGATTTCATGATGCTCACATGATCTATTTAGGTTAAGGTTAAAATTCCCAAAGAAAGAATGAGGGCAGCCTCAATGAATGCAGATAATGAAATGAACGATAATGAAGGTGTTATGATAGGATAATAAGGAGGTGAGCTAGACTTAAGTAATAACACTAGGTTATTCTTTATCATTGCACAGCGAACCCGATGAAAGTCTTAAACTACATACTCTGTATGATTGGTGGTTGCACTAGTATATCATTTAATTAAATGAAGTATGTATGAATGAATGAAGCAGATTATGTGTTTGTTAAAGAAGGATCCCTAGTTGAGGTCCCATATGTTGAGCCCTCATTTTTTGAAGTCATATTGTCAACTCCATGATTCCAAGGTCTCATTGCATATGATCGAATGATATGAAATATGTTATGTGCTATATGCAATTTGTTATGTGTTGTATGTAATATGATACGTATGATGATGCATGTTTCTCTCATGGCATGACTTTTCTAATACAAATTTTGCAACTCTACTGACATGACTTTGCATAGACCATGTTGTTAAGAAAGTGTTATTCTTACTTTAACGACATGTTTAGTCGTTTTGAGCGGTAGAGCTTATTTCTGGTGATAGCTGTCTGGGTAGACGGATCCCACGACAGACAGTAATGGGCACAACGGACCGTCGAGGGGGTCTCGTTCCAAAACACTTAGACTCGGGAAATTTGGGTACTGAGAACAACTCTCTGAACTTCACAACAGAAGAGCAGCACGGACCGTCGTAGGTACGACGGACCGTCATTGAGTCTTTAATGCAATGAGTCTCTGAACTTTGTGACGGAAGCAGCAGCACGGACCATAGCAGGCACGACGGGCCGTCACAGGCTGCGTAACCCTGACTGGGTCGGATTTCTGTTAAAAGTTTTTAAGGGGTGTTTTGGACTATTCCTGCTTATGATTTTAAAGTTAGTGGTTTAATGTTAATAATTCAATTACTTGGGGGTTAAAGGAGATAACTTTGAAATAAATACTGGGTTACTTTTACCATCTTTTATACTTAATTATATGATAATTAGGGTAAAAGAAAAGAGCTTGAATAAGGAAAAATAGAAAGAACAGAGAGAAGAAGGGAGAACGAACGAGAGAGAGAGAGAGACGAAGAGGAAAGCAAAGCATTGGAGAAGTAGATTGCTCGATCACGATTCTTCGGTGGAGGTAGGTTATGATTTCTGCTATTTCATAGTAAACTCTTAATAGCGAATGATATGTGTTGAGTAGTATTGTAAAGGCTTCTATATGCTTAATTGTGTGCTCGCATGATGTGGTTATGTAATTGTGATGAATTAGCATGGTGAGGCAATTGAATCTTAAACCTTAAAACCTCTTTGTTAATGACGATGCCTTGGTATAAAAGAAGGCTTGATGAACTGAAAGAATAAGATTAGGGGATAAGGTGTCACGAGCCAACACGTAGAATTAGGGGATCGGAGTGTCATGTTCTGACACCTGGATAGTAGAGGATCGGGTGTCATGAACCGACACGTAGTAGTAGGGGATCGGAGTGTCACGTTACGACACCAGGATAGTAGGGGATCGGAGTGTCACGTTCCGACACCAGGATAGTAAGATGAATGAATATTAAGGGGATCGGAGTGTCACGTTCTGACACCAGGATAGTAAAAAGAGTGAATCTTGAATCATGCTAATATACTTAGACTTAACGAACCTATTTCTCAAATGAGCATGATGTGGAGGCTTGAGTTCTCATAGATGTGCTTGGTGTTGTGGCCAATGGTTATGGTACATGTTGTTGTCACCTTTTAAGTATATGGTTAGTTTTATGTTATTATTCGATATATATTGCTTTCTATTTTGAGTTGGCCAGTGATACCTACTCAGTACTTGTGCCTTGTACTGACCCCTACTTGTATGTTTGTCTTTGTTATTTGTGGAGTGTATCAAACTTACCATCGACTTCGACTCGTCCTCAACTCTAGCCAGTCTTCATCACGTCAGATTTCAGGGTGAGCTATTGTTCCTAGCTCGGACTAAATTCTCTCTCATTCATGTCTTGATATCCTTGAAGTTCGGACATGGACCATTTGTTTACTCATTTTAGCTTCTTAGATACTCTTAGATTTAGTAATTGAGGAAAGAATGTTCTTGTGGTGATGACTTCCAGATTTTGGGAATAATAAGTAATAAATTTTAAAAGTTATTTATTGGTTATAGTAATGAGTTTTAAGTCTTCCGCATTATTTTCTGTTTATTATGGTTGAAATGTTGGGGTTTTAATTGTTCGGTTCGCTCACATAGGATGGTAAGTGTTAGTGCCACTTGCGGCTCAATTTGGGTCGTGACAAACTTGGTATCAAAGCATTAGCTTTGTTTGTCTCATCACACAAGAACGAGTCTAGTAGAGTCTTATGGAACTGTAGGAAAATTTCCTTTCTTTCCTTTTTTCGAGCGATTAATTGGATCCAATTGATATCTAGGTGATACAAATTGGTATCTGACAATCTTCACTCTATTTCGCAGATGGTTAGAACTAGAGAAACAACTGCGCCAACACCAACACCGGCAAGACAAGATGCGTCTGAACCAGCCAATGAGGCTGTAGCTCGAAGAGAAGCAGTGGCAAAAGGCCGTGGTAGAGGTCGCGGGAGGACGTCCTCCAGAGGAAGAGGACAAGCACCTGGCCCAGCTAGTACTAGGGCGGTGAATCCTCCACCGACTGAGGAAGTAGTAAGAGAGGGTGAGGAAGGGGAGAATGAGCAAGTGCAGAATGAGGAATTACCACCCCAACCTACCTAGAGATGAATAATCAGGTTCTTGCTTATCTTAGTGGGTTATCTGGTCAAGGCCAGACACCTCCTATGTTTTCTGCTCCAGCACCTCAGGATCCGGGAGTACAACATGCAGTTGCTGTGGCTCCCCGCATGGATACCTCATTTGAAATAGACACGTTTCCTCGATTGACTACAGGGCCTATAATGACGAATGATCAGCACAAACTTTTCACTAAGTTCTTGAAATTGAAACCTCCAGTTTTCAAGGGTGCTGAATCTGAGGATGCCTATGATTTTCTAGTTGATTTTCATGAGCTGCTACATAAGATGGGCATAGTGGAACGATTCCGTGTTGAGTTTGTAACCTATCAGTTCTAGGTACGTGCCAAAATGTGGTGGCGATCGTATGTTGAGTGTCAATCAGCACAGGCACCACCCATGACTTGGGCATCATTCCCTAGCTTGTTTATGGAAAAGTATATACCCCAGACTTTGAGGATAGGAAGAGAGATGAGTTCCTGAGCCTAGAGCAAGGCAGGATGTCGGTTACTACTTATGAGGCTAAGTTTCATGCATTATCCAGGTATGCCACTCAGCTTTGCTTCAGAATATCATATGTTAGATAATCACATCACACACACACACACATACACACACATATATATATATATGTACATACATATATATACGTATATAAAATATCATAATACATAGTTAGACTCTATGTTTCTTTTTCATCTTAAGAAACAACTCAATAGAATAGAATAGGGACACGACCCTTAAAAACATTAAATATATGTCTAAGCTATTACATAGAATTAAAAGAAACATCGGTACATAGGCAACCCTTGAATCATAAGGGTCCCTTTACATGAACTTGGGAGATCAATCCAAGCTCTATACTTAGGAGACATCATCTAGCCATCACCACCAAACTTTGTGTAAAATGATGAAGAGAGGTATCAATACAAGAATGCACTAAGTATTTAAACCATGCAAAAACATGGATTTAAAGAGGACATTTCATTGGAAATCTTGCAACATGTATTTTTAGTAAACTTAATGAACATAGGAACATAAAAGCTTAATATAGTTCACATACATCATATTGACATGGATAATACCCATAATAACAAATAAAGCCATTTATCATACTTAAAGACATATTAAATACATATAATAAGTTACCTCTATTTTATCTTACCTTTTTCTTTCAGTAACCCTCAAGTGTACCTAGTACTATGTAACCACTTGAGGTCACCTTACAATAGTATTTCATAATATGATTCGTAACACAAACACATATATTCATAAGTCATAAACATCTTATAGACATCAACTTTATATAAGAAACATTACCTAAGACATTTGCTAAGTCATACTAGTGCAATGTTTACATAGCAGACCGTAACACAACTTCCACCAAGTATACCTAAGAAGTCAGACTAGACTAGTCATAACATATTCAACAAGTCACAACATATTAAACAAGTCATAACATACTCACTTTCTACTAGACATAAGGCCACATACTTCATATCATTATATATGGATTCTTTCCTTTACTACAACCTTAGTCATAAATCACTTAGTACATATCATAGGTAAACCATCGTCATTACGCCTTCACTATCTTACTAGTCCTATGTACACATGGAGTCCCATACCCCCACATATACTAAGTAAATTCATGTAGAAGCTATAACTGAAATTCACATACATAGTCATAATTCATATCTTAACATAACAAGCTCACATAAAATGCATTCATATAATTCATACATAACATAAGTCTTTACTTCATAACGGTTTCCAATCGCATCCTTTATTGAAGTCATCTAGTGTAATGTATAGGTAGAGTCTATAGTCCTCCTATACCAAGTACACTTCTCAAGGAATTTACACTAGAGGTCATATTTTTATCGTAGTTAATTATTAACCTTACCTTCGAGAGACGTATCCATAACCAACGTATACCATGTGAGCTACATGGGATCCAGTGTTGTACTCCCACACAAAAAAGAGAGGGTTAACACTTTCCGATGGTGCAACCATTCGTACATATCTATTCTATGTGGAAACCACAAGCTATAACCTACAAGGGCACATAGTTACTGAACATGGAGATTGCTTCTAGAGACCTTGAATTTCTAACATAGAGGTTTCCATCTCATGAGACAACATCTGTATTAGGAAGCTGAACTTACTAACGTGAAGGTTCTCTTTGTGGGAAGCCTGACTTAATAGAGTAAATCTCCCACTCTCCTTTGTCATGTTCACTCGGTGCTAGGCTCTAATTCCCCTGTTAAAATATTTAAGCTTTTAATGCATTAACTCATAAAAATAAGGTTGTAGGATCTTGCTCCTTGATACACCATATAGCTCAAAGTATTCTAAGATTAGAATGTCCTTTCATCATATACCTTATATTATGTGAGAATGTCCTTTGACATAATCATATCATATTCATACCATAGTCTAGTTAGAGTACAATTGAGTAATACCTTTCAAGATAATCACTTATTCATTAGACTACCATTAACATACTGAATTCATGCATACATGTGTGTGTAGATATATGTGAGATCTACCTTCACATAATGGCTATCACATAGTAATGAGGAAATTACCCTGTAAAGACCACAACACATATAGAACATTCCTCAATTATCAAGTCATACAAACATATAGAGTATTGAGGACTATAGAATCCACATTCTCACATAACATCATACAAGGCAAGTATATATATTCACCAATAGAATATAAGAATCCTAGTATGCTTTGATCAAAATTTATATAGGGTTAGCATGAACATCACCCATATGCATGTAACATCATATAAACACCTAGATTTAACAATTAGTATAGAAGACTATACACATAACATCACATAATATCAATTCACTTAGGCATGATATTAGAGTCAAGGCTAAATCCTTCAACTTCCTAATAGAGAAATCATCATATCAATTAATATTATATCTAATGCATTCAAGGCCATGATCATAACATATAAAGATGTACAAGAATGTAAACACCACCATCATAAGTGGATCATACCAATCAACACAATTCAATGTACATTCTAGGCTAATTAGAAGAAATAGATCACATTACCAAATCTCCAAGATAATAATCATCTTTTATCATTATTCCATAACTCATATTCAATTGATATAGAAAGTAAAAGGAATAAGCAATTCAATACAATCTAATCACAATTCGATTAACATCAAGTCAAGATCACAAGACCCACATTATAGGCTATTTTAAGAAATTAGGAGGATCATGGGTTCTTCATAAAATTGGAGAAATTCATCATAAAATCAGTAAAAAGACATATATTCATTATTATAATGCTTTTGAAATTATTCTGAGAATGAACTCATGGCTAGATTAAAAAATAGAATTTGTGACTTAAAATCATGTTTAGAAAAACCTTTGAAAGGACTCCATAGGTGAATGGTTATCTATGAATGAAGGATAACCATATCTTATACATTAAAAATCCCATGAAAATCGGTGAAGAAAGCTCCAAGAATCCAACTCCATAGCTTATTCTTGAGATTGGTATTCAATGGAGGTTTTGGGGTTTTTTGAAGAGAAGAGAACTTTGGGAATTTGATTTATTAATAGGTATTGGGTTTTTGGCTTGGGAGAGGATTTAAAAAGGTCCTAAAACAGTTAATAAAACGTCCCCTGATTTACCATAACATCCCTACACTGATTGATACTTTTAGACATGTCAAAATTGACTTATAAACGACGTAGCTAGATCGTGACGTGGGCTGCGCATTACTGGGCAGCCTTCCTATTCTTCCCAAAATAATTTTTGGGATAGTGAGGTGTATACTAGGCGTGGGTCACGAAGGAAAGGTCTCATTCTTGTTCCTGCTCGCTTCTTTGGGCAGCCTCTTGTCCGAGGATTTGGTCCTCCTTGGGGGTCCTTCGCATTGTCCCTAGTAATTCCATCCTGGACGTTTTGACCCTTAACATGTCTATTAAGGCACTAGGGTCAACCACACTTCTTCTCAAGTCCAAACAACACATGAAAATAACGGTAACATACAAGGACTCGCTAGCACATCTAAACACCAACTTTCTAACATCTTGGACATTCTTGCACGTTTGACCTCGAAATGACATCAAATCAATTACACAAGCTATAAGACACTTTATCAACATCTTATTAACCTTTTTAGGGACATGTGAGGCTCTATCTACTTAAGTTCGTTTTGAGGGTTGTTATACACATTCATTCATTGTGTGTGTGAGTACATATGAGGAAGTCTTACAATTAATGACCCTCACTCATAACGTTGAATCCTAATCATGATCATACTACGCTAATCATAATTCACACACAAACATACTTCACATTCACATCAAACTTCAATCACACATATTACCTTCAATAATTACATTCATAAGTTCATAAGACATCACCATACATATACTTCATAACATCATATTAGTTCACATGCAATGACTTCAAGTCCATAATCAAAATTCAAATATACAATCATAGATATAAAGTAAATACCACCACCATAAGTTGACCATACAACACTAAATCAATTCTACAAGACTAGGAAAATTTAGGTCAACTTACCTTCATCCAAGCCTTAATAACCTTTTCTCAATTCTCTAACAATTCATGAACAAATAGGCATAATTGGCAGTAGACAATCCTAATACAACATAGTATAAACATAATTCTAACAATATCAAATCACATTCATGAAACCACTTCATAAAATAATCAATTAACATTTAAATAATACAAGGACTGGCTAGCACATCTAAAAATCATGGGTTCGTAAAGTTTTTTATCATAAATTAATCAATTAACATTGAAAAAATCATTCGTTAATTAAAATCTTTCCATGCAAGAACTCATGCTTAGAATTCAAAATAAAAAAATTAGGATCTTGAAACATTTTCGAAAAGCATTTGAATTGACTCCTTGAATGAGAGAAGATTCAGGGATGAATTATCATACCTTATTTGATATAAAGCCTACGAAATTATGGTTGAAACTTGAAGATTTTTTTTACCTTCTTCCTTGGAGCTTCAAAGTTTCATCAATGGAGGCTTTTGGAGAAAGAGTTGTGAGAGCTCTATGTTTTTAACATGATGGTTTTGTTTTGACTGGTGAATTAGGGTTAAAAGTGACTCAAAATTTTTTATAATTTTTACCCAATGTATCCAAACGCCCCTTAACTTATTGGACCGTATAATCAAGTCTAATTTGACTTAATACAACGCAGTCAAATCTATAACATGGTTGCGCGATGCGGGACACCTCCAAATCTTTGTTCTGGAATTAATTTGATGCAAAAAGGTTCTTGATAATCCCGTATTGCAAGAATCAAAATTTCCTTTTAAGTGGCAATTGGGTGACGCGCGGGTTGAGCCAAAAATAGGCTGCCTTTCCAGCCTTCTTGCCAAACCTTGGGTCCCCCCTAGACACTTTGGTTGGTCCTTAGGGAGTTATTCCCAAACGTTTTGACCCTAAACATGTCCCTATAGGTGTTTGGGTCATCCCCACTAATTTTAGAGTCCAAAAAAGACTGAAAAACAGGCACAACAAACAAGGACACACTAGCACAAACAAGGCTAGTTTTTGAACGTCTTGGTCGTTCTTTGACGTTCGACTTCTAAACTCTTTAAAACATAACCCTTTAGATATTCTTCATAATTTTAACAAATTATTAACTCAAGAAACGCATGTTAATCTCTAGCTTATTCCTTATCACTTTGTGGGTTATTGGAGGATCCTAGGGATTTGATCGATTAATTGCCAATTTCATTATATGGGTGATTACTAATTACTAGAAGCCATTGAATGTTAGTTGGTAGGATAGACTATAAATATAATATCTAAATAGACTATAAATATAATATCTATCTCTCAATCCGCTATTACGAATCAAGTCAGTACTCTCAAACCTCGATAAGTATAACAATACTAAACAACCAAAAACCTCAATATATCTAATATCACAAACTAGATAGGTATGATAAAATAAAGATTCGCTCTCTCGAGATGAATCAACAAGAACTCAATCACTATATTTATCATTTGGTAATCTATAAATGCACTTTCTCAAACAAGCATAGAATACAAGACTATAACTACATTTGCAACTACAATTCATGAGTTAAAACTCAATTATAAATCAAATCCACTTCAATACAATAATTAAATTAGTAATTACTTACACCCATAAGATAATAGAGACAATTAATCATATAATCACACCCTCCTGAATAATTGGGTTTTATCCACACATAAAAAAAGAAAGAAAATATTGCCAACTATGTTCCCCATCACCTCGCTAACACAATCCAAGACTTCACAATGCTTCAAATTTAATTAAAATAAAAACCAAACCTAAAATTCTACAAAGACTCTAAGAACAGTGTTTGTCATAAAAAGCACAGTGTAAACACTCTCAAATGCTAAGAGATGTTGTTTAAAATTTAAGAAATGCTCAAATCTTTTAAAATATTGGATTTATACTGTTTCAATTTCTTACCTTACGACCCGACCAGGTCGCTGATGTGCCGAGAATCCCCGCCATCGCCTTCATTTCTTGCCTCTTGACCACTTACACTTTATAACTTAGGGGATCAAACTGTTTGTGTCCGATCCCTTCGTCGGTCCTCAGAAGGTCTATTTCCATCGCTTAGTTGCATTTTCCCAGGGCTAGCACGCTTTAATTTTTAGCAAGTTGAAGTATCACCCACTGAACCGCCATGTAGTCTTGGCAGTCGTAAATTTTCTATATTTTCAGTTTTTCCATCTTTTCCGCTCCTTTCCCAGATAAGGTCATTACTTTGCTCTTTTTCTTTCGTAGATGCAAATTTTAATTTAAACATCAATTTAGGGAAAAAAGGAGTAATCAAACACAATAATATTGTGAATAATAATCTCTAAATGTGTGTAAGTCCCATGCTTATCAGTGGTAAAAGTGAATCATTAGTATAAAAAACGACTAGTGATGAAATGTATGAATAAGGGCGTTGAGGGACATAATTAAAATAGTATTTAGTGTGGTAAATATAAAAAGAAGAAAAGTATAGGTTATCTAAATAAGCCTACAAAATGTGAAGGTAAATCATATTGTCATAATTGTGTGAAAGGTCATTAGACCCGTTGTTTTTGTCCGACCTAGTAAAATAAAAATCCTCCATTAAAAGAGAGAAAGATAAAGTGGTGGCAGACTTGACATTTCAAAGTGGTGTTGTGGTAGGTCATGCAAAAACGATCAATTTCGAAGGCATGACTATGAGGTTATAATGTTTATTTATGAAGAAGACATAACTGATTTTTCAATTTCTTAAAGACAGTGTGACGCGTTATAAGCATCATGAAAGCTCGATAATTTTGAAAGAGAATGATCAAGATGTGATAAAATCATTCTCCATCGGATATATTCCACCACTCACCTTTACGGAATGTTAGAGGAAAATGATACACGCCAAAACAAACCTCTATCGCAGGTTTGGGAAAACTAAAGATCAATTTGCATGATTTATTTTCCAAACCGGTCCAAACTAATGCAAAAGTAATAAAATTCAAGTGACTTATATGATTAGGATATAAAATATTCTTCAACAACTCTCTTTAGGTTAATTATTTCTCATGATAAAATTATTATCATATCATTGTATTAGCTAAGGTGGAGATTGTACTTTCTGAAATTTTTGGAATATATGAAAAGGTGAATAAGGGCTTGTTCGCCTGCCATGCGGACCATTTGTAACTATATGATAGTTATATCTATGGGATGGTCACCTATGATATTTTATCACCTTAAAAATTAGTTTTTGTAGTTTTCTTTGCTCAAATTAGTAAATTAACAATACTATTTTTAAATATAAATTTTTATTGATGATGCTTGTTGGTTTAAAGAAATTGTCGCGCTCTAATTATAGATAAATCGTGGATATTAAAACTCTCAAATGAAATTCGGTATGAGATTAATTTATTTTACATGTAACAACACATGCATGCATCAAGACACACTACAACAAATTTGATATAAAGCTACGAAATTATTAGCTACGACATTAAATCTGTCACTAAATATTCTCTTTTAGTGACAAAATTTACTTTTCGTACTTAAATATATGAAACACATACTTCTAGTGATGAAACATAAGAATTCGTAGGAAATCTTTGTCCACTAATGTTTCCCACCAAAAAAATTATTTGGAACCATTTTGTTAAGTTGTGTTAATCACAAATTTAAAGTTATCGGTGACATTGTTTCTTCACTAATAGTGAATGTAATTCATGACAAACTACTAAATCAAATTTGTCACTTATTATTCTCTTTTAATGAAAAAATTTACTTTTCATGCATAAATATATGATACACATACTTTTAGTGACGAAACATAAAAATCTGTAACAATGTTTTGTCCACTGACGTTTTCCACATAAAAATCAATTGGCGTCATTTGTTTAGCAGTGTTAGTCACGAATTTAAACTTATTAGTGACACATTATTTCGTCACTAATAATGTATCTAATTCATGAGAAAAATTCTTTTTTCTTATCATTAATTAAACTTTGGATACAAAAATATTTAATCTAAAAAAATATGTTGTCACAATAACCACAAATTAGGGTTTGTAGTTACATATTTATTCTAACATTTATTTCTATACTAATAATATAAATAATTGGTGACAAATATTTTATTGTCTCTAATCAATCTATGATTTAGTGACAACAAAAAAATTATCACAAAATATGTAAGGTGTTAAATAGCGGTGACTTATAATTTGTAGTGAATAATTAAACTATTTTATACGAAAAAATGTATAGCTAAAAACAATTATACGATTGTTCATAATTGTCACGACCCAAAACCGGGCCGCGACTGGCACCCACACTTACCCTCCTATGTGAGCGAACCAACCAATCTAACCTTAACATTTCAATGCAATAACAACAGGAAATAATGCGGAAGACTTAAACTCATTAGTAAAATCAATAATCAACTTCTATAACTCAAAAACTTATCATTATCCCCAGAATCTGGAAGTCATCATCACAAAAACATCTACAAGCAAATGACTAAACTAAGAGTATTCTAAAAGCTAAAAATACATAAGAAGCTAGTCCGTGCCGGAGATTCTAGGCATCATGACATGACGGAGGGGATCCGGTCCAACCTAGAAGCGTTAGCTCACCCTGAAGATCCGGTGTGACGAAGACTGGCTTGAGCTACTGTTGTGTCGAAGATGACGGCACGTTTGCTGCACTCCCCAATTAACAAGAAGAAAAACAATAAAAGTAGGGGTCAGTACAAAACACGGGTACTTAGTAGATATCATCGGCCAACTCAAAATAGAAAATAGTATGTATTAAGCAATATCACAAAATCAACTAATATCCTTAGCATGCAGCATTTACAGTTACCATAACCCTTGGTTACAACACCAAGCACATCAGTGAGGACTCACACCTCCTCATCATACTCATTTGGGAATTTAGTTCATTAGATTGGATATATTAACATATTTCAGGATTCATTATCTTTATTCCCCTCGTGTCGGTACGTGACACTCCGCTCCTCAATATACTATCCTGGTGTCGGAACGTGACACTCCGATCCTCATTCTATCCTGGTGTCGGAACGTGACACCCGATCCATATTCTATCCTGGTGTCGGAACGTGACACTCCGATCCTCATTCTATCCTGGTACCGAAACGTGGCACCCGATCCATATTCTATCCTTGTGTCGGAACGTGACACCCGATCCATATTCTATCTTTGTGTCAGAACGTGACACCCGATCCATATTCTATCCTGGTGTCCGAACGTGACACTCCGATCCTCATTCTATCCTTGTACCGGAACGTGGCACCCGATCCCCTAATCTCACCACTTTCGTTCATCAAACCTTCTTTTATACCAAGGCATCATCATTAACAAAGTAGATTAGGGTTTCTTTTCAAGATTTGGGATTCAATAGCTTCGTCATGCTTATTTATTCACAATTACATAATCACATCATTCATGCAAGCATACAATTAAGCATATAGAAGGTTTACAATACTACTAACACATATCATTCGCTATTAAGAGTTTACTACGAATAGCGTGAAATAACCATAACCTACCTCCACCGAAGATTAGAAATAAAGCAACCAAGTTCCCAAAGCTTTGTTCTTCTTCTCGTTTCTCCTCTTTCTCGTTTGTTTCTCTCTCTTTTTCTGTCTCTCTTTGTTCTTTCTATTTTTCTTATTCAACCCATTTTCTTTTACCCTAATTAGTATATAATTAAGAATAAAAGGTGGCAATAATACCCCACTAATTAACTTAGGGTTACCTCTTTTAACCCTCAAGAATTTCAGTTATTAATATAACGCACGAAATCTATAATTAAGGAAAGAATAGTCCAAAAACGTCCCTTAAAACTTCACCAGAAATCCGACTCTGCCTGGGATTGGCGCAACCTGTGACGGGCCATCGTGCCTGCGACGGTATGTCCTGCAGGTCGTCGCAGAGTTCAGAGACCCAGATTTCCACCAAGGGTCTGTGACGGTCCGTCACACCTGTGACGGTCCGTCCTGCCATTCCGTCACAAAGTTCAGAGAGTCGATTTAAGCACCCAATTTCAGATTTTCCAAGTGTTTTGAAACGAGACCCTGCAACGGTCCGTCGTGGGGTCCGTCGCTTTTGCTAGTTTTTCCAGAATTGAAGTTTGTTGCTCAAAACGACTAAACGGGTCGTTACAATAATTACAAGCGACAACTTACAAAAAAAATAATACAAGTATTTATAAGAAGTGGACATAGTTCATTCGTTAATTGACAAGTGACACTATTAAGACAAATGAATTTGGTCGATTTTATAAAAACGAAAAATTTCAAATGCATCAGTGTTCCTAAATTACACAAATGCATTATTTGAAAATGCAATCCGGGTTATAAGTATTGTGAGTAGGCACGATTCTACCACTAGATCATTAATATTTGTTAGTTTTGTATATTTGTTTTTTATTTGACACACTTTAATTGATAAGCACGATAAAAAAATAATTTGTCAAGTCTTTGTCCAATTTTTGTGCATATCTATTGATTTGTTATTGCTGAACTAAATAGATTAAGTCAATTTATATGCCTCTGTCTATAAATATGTACATATTTAATAGTAATTTCGCATACGTATGTAGAGTAACTATACAGAGATAACATCGACATACAAACTAAGACTTTGCAAAGGTCTAATATATTTAATGAATTTCTATTAATTTTTTATAATTGTGTTAAAATTGATATAAATAAAAACATGAAAGCACAAATAAAAGAAATTAAATAACGAGGATTTAAGATATACTATGATAAAGTACGACTGTTATAATTATCGATATTCAACTTAAACTGATTATTCATTTTTTTAATAAAATCAAAAGTTTGATTTTAAATAAATTTATTATTGTACTGAATAATTTTTAAAATTTACAAAAATAAATAAATAAAATTGGAAAATTGTACTAAATATATTTAAAGATATTTAAAAAAATACACAGTTTAGTTAAAATATAATCCGTAGTTGAATGAATTGTGGGTGGTAAATTTCATGCATTTGTGTATGAGTATAAGTAATCATATAATATATTGTTTCTACAAAATTTAAATTTGAAAAAAGTGAATGAAATATAAAGTAGAACAAAAATGAACAGCAAGAGAGAGTTGGTTTGATGGTAAGCACTCCTCGCTTCCAACCTTAAATTTTATCATACATACATTTAAACACAAAATATTTATTTTGTCTGTATAAAATATATATCAGTAGTGACGAAATTAAATATTTTTCAGCTACAAAATATATATTTAATTTAGAGACAATTGATTTCGTCGTTTTTTGAAGTAAAATAATTAGCGACGATATACTTTTGCCGGTAGTAATAATTTTTTTAGTGACAAAGCGTACTTTTAACTACAAAAATATACTATTTACAACAAATAAATTTGTCATAAATGATTAAGCATTTGGTGAGGTTTTTTCTTTTTGTAGTTAATATAACAATTTTAGCAACGAAATACTAAATCGTCTTTGCATACT